>NC_134483.1:50878651-51058651 GCF_040206685.1 Ascaphus truei | reverse complement strand
TTCTATAGCCGGCGGTTTTAACACTTTCTCAGGAGTGCAAGATCTTTGCAACACTTTCCTGTTTGGGATCATTTGTTGCAAATGTTCCCAGCAGTTTGAGCTGCAAACTGTAACAATAGATAATGGTACCTTTGTAATATAGGAATATAATGTAGCTGCTGAGTTACACTGACTGAAGGATTGATTGAAACTGAAAGGCGGCCATTTAGTGAACCCTCAGAAGCAGGATCTTTGCTGATTTTTTAAGTGTCGTTCGGATTGCCGAATTAACGGGTTTACTTCTCTGAACCCAGAATCAAAAAGTGGTGTAGGTGACAGATTGTGATTAACAGGGAAAGTGATATTAAAGACCCTATTTGATTAATGTACCTGCACACATGACGTCTTCTGCAGCTACTGTATGTACTTTTCAATGCATAGCTTAGAAATTGAAATATTTATTTCAAGAGAACGGCTGAAATCTGAAATACACAGTATAGGAAACATTGTGTTTGTGGAAATCTGCAATCAATTTAGAATTGCTAAGAAATCTGCGTAAAGCGCGCGCTGCGTCGGGGTCTGAAAATCCAATAGCGCTGGCGAAGTGAAAGCGTGTCTATGGCAAATTTTGTTAGATTAGATATAGGGGTGCGCCTATTAAGTAGCATTAATTTGCACCCAATGTAACGACTGTTCTTAATTAAGGAAAGGCATGTGAATAGTGTGCTTATGTGAACCCTGTGCAAGTCGTTCCACGTTACGAGAGCACATGAATCTCTGCAGGGATATTGATGAACTGATTGCTTTGCAAGATAGTCTGGCAGGAGAAGAGAACTCATCGAACGATTTAATGTTACACACAGAAATGTTAGCATTGTGCATGGACACTTGCTCAATCTTAGATGCAGTATGAGCGGTGCTTTAAAACAAAATTATTAATATTTTAATGTTTGCAGCTATTGATTACCTTTATTGAAAATTAATTACCAAAGCTGCCGATCGATTCACTCTCCCGGGATCGATCAGCAAAGATCCTGCTTCCCGGGGTTCACTAAATGGGCGCCTGTCAGTTTCAATCAATCCTTCAGTCAGCAGCTGCAATGTATCCTTATATTACTGAGGTAACATTATCTATTGTTACGGTTTGCAGCTCAGACTGCTGGGAACATTGGCATCAAATGATCACAAACAGGAAAGTGTTGTAAAGATCTTGCACTGCTGGGGAGGTGTGCTAACATCTGCTATAGAAATAAAAGGGTGCTCAGTAAATAAAAACTCCTTAAAAATGGCATGAAGAGTTGGATTTAAAAAAACAAAAAAAGTAGTAAGTATTATATAATACTACAGAACTGATTTATTTAAAAAAAAACACACACACATTTAGGATATTGCAGGGATTGTACCTTTAAGACCTCACTCACATCATTTTAGATCAGATGCTGTAGCACCTAACTCTGAATCAAGTCAGATGCACACAACTAATATAGGCACAGCGCTAATATTTTTTCGCCACCGCTATTCCTGCATCGCCTGACCATCTCTAATTCACTTACACAGCATGCTGCAAAATAAGTATTGTAAAACCTGAAACCTGTTGGGCTGTAATGCTATGTTTCTTTACTTGCTTTTATAATATAAACATTTAAAAACATGTGTATCACAATGTACCTACGGTACTGTATATATTTACGTATACATACATCATTATTATTATTCATTAAAAGTATGTTGCAGGGTTTTGTTCTCGGGGTGAATTATAAAAGAAACATTGTATAAATAAATTGGATGTAAGACAATGTTCTGAAGAACTTTTTGTGTAGTGAGGGTTTACTTTTCAAACTACAGGCGGTCCTCGGTTATCCAACGGAATCCGTTCTGGGAGTAGCGTTGGATAGTGAAACCGCTGTAAAGTGAGTCCCATGTTAATCAGTGGTGGTGAGCGTTGGATAACGCATTCAGGCGTCGAAAAACAGCCCATAGGGTTGCATTGTAAAGCGTTGGATTTGCCATTCGTTGTAAAGTGAAACGTTGGATAACGAGGACTACCTGTATACAGTATATGAGATCCTTGCATTCCTGCGAATACCCTTCCGACACTCCCTATGTTTGTTTCTGTACCCTGACCCCTTCCCTATATTATTTCCTTGTATACTGTTGAAAACGTTATTTTCCAAACACACATTGTTAAAGAAAAACAACTGTACTCGAGGTTATGTAGACCCCCAAAAAAACGATTGAGCTATTTTCTCCAAACGTCTGGCACAAAGGCATATCCAAAGTAACTGCAAACTATACTCCAGCTAAATGACCACCAGATGTACCGTTGGTCAAAGTTAGGAGAAGATTGAAAAATAAACGGTTTATTGACTGATAACTACTGTATGTCAACCGGCTGCAGGAGGGGGCATGTGGTCATCTAATTGTGCACGATGTACAATTTTCTTAATAATTTTTTCCACATGGTGGACTGCAAGATGCGCCTTCCAGCCCCAACCCATCATGCTTGGGAAAGTTTACGGATAGAGCTTCCTTTTTTCTTTTCTTTTTTAAATTCTTTCTGTCCGCTATATTTTAAAGGGCAAGTTAATTGTTATTGAAAAGGGAAAGTTGCAAAAATGACAGTGTACTTTCTGCATCTCGGATTTGAACGCCGACCGGGTGTTTTGTCAGAAATGAGAATATTTGCAGCGCATCGAGGAGGCCCGGGGGATGTCCACGATCCCTTTAGCACTGACGAGGTTAAACGGAAAAAGGAATGACGTTACATTTCAATCATCGCGGCTTGATGCGTTAACCTCTTCAGTACTAGAGCCGGGGGTGGCCAACTCCAGTCCTCAAGGGCCACCAACAGGTCAGGTTTTCAGGATATCCCTGCTTCAGCACTTGGCGGATAATTGGTCATTCTAGTGTTTATAAAGTAAGCGTTTTGTGCGTATCCCAATACACATGTCTTTATTTTTCAGTGAACCTTTGATCCTCCGTTTCCTGTTGGGTTGGGGAAAAGGGGTCAGCATGAAGCAGGAACTGATACTCCCAACCTCGCCCCTCATCTTCATTTTGCTTATTTTGGTCAACACAAGGTCTCTGAATGGTAAGCAAGATGTGTCTCAACGTAATGTCTGCTCTCTCAGGGCCAGTGCAAGGGTACTTGTTGCCCTAGGCAAACCTTTAGCCTTGCGACCCCACCCCCTCACTCCCCTCCCCCAAAATTGAGCTTTTTTTTAAATGATATAACCCCATTCTCTCCCGCTCCATTCTCTATATACTCCCCACCATTCTCTCCCTCCACCCCCATTCTATCTCCACCCCCATTCTATCTCTCCCCCCATTCTATCTCTCCCCCCATTCTATCTCTCCCCCCATTCTATCTCTCCCCCCACATTCTCTTTCTCTCTCCCCCACATTCTCTTTCTCTCTCCCCATTTTCTCGCTCTACCTCCCCACCATTCTGTCTCTCTCCACCCCCACCATTCTGTCTCTCTCCACCCCCACCATTCTGTCTCTCTCCACCCCCACCATTCTGTCTCTCTCCACCCCCACCATTCTGTCTCTCTCCACCCCCACCATTCTGTCTCTCTCCACCCCCACCATTCTGTCTCTCTCCACCCCCCTTCCCATTCTAGCTCTCTACCTACCCCCATTCTCTCTCTCCCCCCCCATTCTCTCTCCCCCCATTCTCTCTCTCCCCCCACATTCTCTCTCTCCCCCCACATTCTCTCTCTCCCCCCACATTCTCTCTCTCCCCCCACATTCTCTCTCTCCCCACACATTCTCTCTCTCCCCACACATTCTCTCTCCCCCCACATTCTCTCTCCCCCCCCACATTCTCTCTCTCCCCCCCATTCTCTCTCTCTACCTCCCCCATTCTCTCTCTATACCTCCCCCCATTCTCTCTCTCCCTCCTCCCATTCTCTCTCTCCTCCCTCATTCTCTCTCTCCACCTCCCCCCATTCTCTCTCTATACCTCCCCCCATTCTCTCTCTCCCTCCCCCCATTCTCTCTCTCTCCTCCCTCATTGTCTCTCTCCACAAATTCTCTCTCTCCCCCCATTCTCTCTCTCTCCCCCCATTCTCTCTCTCCCCCACAATCTCTCTCCCCCCCCCCATTCTCTCTCTCCCCCATATTCTCTCTCTCCACCCCATTCTCTCTCTCCCCCCCCCATTCTCTCTCCCCCATTCTCTCTCCCCCCATTCATTCTCTCTCTCCCCCCCACTCATTCTCTTGCTCCCCCCCATTCTCTCTCTCCCCCCATTCTCTCTCTCCCCTCCCCCATTCTCTCTCTTCCCCATTCTCTCTCTCCCCTCCCCCATTCTCTCTCCCCCCCATTCATTCTCTCTCTCCCCCATTCTCTCTCCCCCATTCTCTCTCCCCCCCATTCTCTCCCCCCCCCATTATCTCCCCCCCCCCATTCTCTCCCCCTCCATTCTCTCTTCCCCCCCCCCCGCCATTCTGTCTCTTTCCCTCCCCAGCATTCTCTCTCTCTACCCCCAATTCTCTCTCTCTCCCTCCTTATCCTCCACCCCTATATCCTTTCTTCCCCCCCACCCCCCACACCTGGCTGCTGAGGTCTTCCCTCGCACAGAAAGTTGTCACTAGGACCGGCCCTGCACTTCCAGGTCAGACTGCTGGGGCGAGGTCTTCACCCTCCTCCCCTCCCCCGCCATCCTCTCCTCCCCCGCCATCCTCTCCTCTGCTCCCACGAGTCCCGCTGTCATCAGCCTCACTCCTCCACTGCCAACTCAGAGGTCACCTAGTGTTTACATCGCCCTGTGCTGTCTTATTGCCAAAATGTTGTGAAATTGTATAATCCTGAGCACCAATGTGTCCCATAAATGATTAAGAATTGACTTTCAGCAACACAAATACATTGAACGCATATTTGTGTTAGTAACAACATTTTTGAGAATGATTGTGGCATTGGTCAAATTTGGCAGATAAGTGTGCTAAATTGTATATTAAAAATGGTATTGTGTGGATCCATTTAACACCGGAAGCAGAGAGAGAACAATTATTACTGTCTGCATGTATTCCACCAGTTCCCAAACCGGTTTCCAAACCGGTTTAATTCACTGCACTATCAAATGTCATCCTGCAGATGAGCTATTAATCTGCAGATAAGGGGAAACCCTTAAAGCTGCAGTTCAAGCACTATCCTACAGTACAAGTGTTTGTTTTTTAAAGAAATCAGTAGCATTTTTTTTTAAACACCCTGAAAGACATTTTAAGGTATTATAATGTAACACACTTTTTGTTTCTATAGTAACCATTTACAAAGTCAAATCCCCTTCCAAATCACTTGTCCATGTGTAGATTGTATTTTTTTTTTTTCATATACATATATACATATACATATATATATATATATATATACACACACACACACACACACACACACACACACACACACACACACACACACACACACACACACACACACACACACACACACACACACACACACACACACAGCTTGAGAATAGACCTTGTGTTTTGGTGATTGCCTGATGATTTATTGAGATTAAATAACTTTTTTCTATTGAGTGTGCTGCGGATTAATATCTCTTTCAAAAGTAGAAACCGGGACACAATAAAAAATTATTTTATAAAACAAATTACATCACTTAAAAATAAATATTATATTGGTATTTGCCTAATAGCGTCCCCATTTATGCTGTATTATTGTTTTGTTTGTTTTTTCGTTTTTGCTAACATATTACACAAATTGTGTAGAAAAATGACTGTTTGGTTTTATATTAATAAATCATTCTTACGTCTTGGAATATCACGAGGTGGCACACAGCGCGCATGCACACAGCTCGCAGCACTGCAGTGCATTACTGTAGTATTGCATATAGCCAGGGCTCGCCAACACAAACCCTTTTTTGCCTCGTAATTCTGTTAACTATCCCTATATCACCCCCCCCCCCCCCTTACTTGGCTGGCTTAGGTGCACGATCTGCATGTCAGCAGGAGGTGTTAGATGGTGAAAGGCAAGCAGCGGTGGTGGCGCCGTCAGCAGGAGAGTGAGAGACCATATCCATGTGAAAAGCAGGAGAAAAGCTAGCTGCCCAACCCGGAATTCTTCAGTAAAGTTACTGAAGACTTCCAGGTCAGGCAGCCAGCGTTTCTCTTGCTGCTTTTCACATGAATATGGATACTCGCTCTCCTGCCGCCCGCCTTTTGCCATTTAACGCCCCCTGCTGACATGTAGATCATCTTGTACTGCCTCGCCTGCTCACAAAATCCACTCACCCAGGCAAGGGGGCGAGTGGATTTGTCGAGCACTGCATCTTGCTATCGGTAATTAGAGTATACTAGTGTACTTAAAATATTTACCCTTTGATATGATCGATCGCATCAAAACATGCAGTGTCTATTTTTACGGTTTTAAGCTTGTCCAAATATGAAAAAACTATAAATGCGGGACATTTGCATGATTTCAAAAACAATTGCTGGGACATTTAATGAAAATCCGGGACTGTCCGGATAAACCAGGACGTTTGGTCCCCCAAACTGAAATATAGGGAAAACGCTGCTCCTGCACATTCAAACACTGTGATTTCAAACAATGTTGCAGAGACCTCATTTGAAACCTTCACTTTATGCTGCATGTGCCAGACAATGACATTATAATTTGATTTTAGGGGTCAAATGATTATTTCTTTAGTTTCTTTGTGCACTAACATAAACACAAGAACAATGATATATTCTTTGTTTAACGCCTTTCTGCCATTGAGACCTGCAGAAATTTGCCGTCTGCAACTCAAAAGGAGCTGTATTCATATTATGACACAGGGTGTGAGTCCGATACAGCCAGAATATGACAAATTAGAGGAGTCGCTGAAAATATGAGCGGTAGTTTGTTTGACTTGGCATATTTATTTCATTTACTTGCTGATGTCCTACAGATGATTTTATACGGTTATGAGCAGAGCACGTGAGAAGAGAAGGGGCATAGCGAGAGATCAAAGCTCATATGTAGGGAGGAGCAGATGAGTGGGAGAGACTTGGAGGTTAGAAAGAGACATTTGTAGGTGATTTTGAAACTTGATGGGAAGCCACTTGCAAAAACATGCCGGTTTACTGAAACCAAAAATAGAGAATTGTACTAGTGTATCCAGAAAACAAATATTCCATCAGAACTGAGGCCGAAAAAATATTCAGCAAACTTCCCTTACATCAAAAACAATAATCCCTTATAAACCTTGAACAGAAAAGCGGGGTTTTCACGTATTCCCAAATGGCCAGTTGCCTGCATGCTCCGTGAACTTAATGAATCCACCAATTTAATCCCATCACTGCTGGAAGACCGACGGCACTCGGGTCTACCGGAGTTGTGATCACAAGATCGCTCGGGGTAGCGATCCCGCTGTCACAACCCGGCCCCCACTGATGGGATACAGAGTGGGGGAGCAAAGGTCCTACTTCTGTTATGACCACCTTCACCACTCCATCTCCCTCTAGGAAATAAGGAAAAATAGCAACACCTTCCCATCATAAAGGCGTGCCAGCCCTCGTAATGAACAGGGCGTCTAACTTGATACACTATATTTATTTTGTACCAAGCCCTGTGAGTACACACCGTTTTATCTTCCAAGGAACTAAAAAACATGCCAAGTTTTAAGTTATTGTCATAGCATAAAGTGTGTTGGACTAGAGAACAGTGCTCTGCTTTTCTTATGACAGCAGCTTGTGAAGCAAGTGGGTGATAGTTGGGGAATCATGCAATACCTAGGCACATTTAACAATAAGAGGACGTAAAGGTTATACTGTACCTCTCGTTTTTACATGGTGTTGATTACAGATTGATATGTAGTCCAAGGAAGGCAAATACTGCTGACGACTCTGTAGCTGTTGCATCAGCAAAAATGTAGGATTTTAGGAAAATATGCAAGATGTCTAAAATTGTCCCAAGTTCTATTGATCATGCGGAGTCTACATGAATGTTAAGTATCTCGGTTACTGTCGCCCACAGCACAATCTCCACCTGGCAAACCAGAATATAAGAAGTGCCGTTCTTACGAGAAAGAAACCTTTTCTTGCTGGTGGGAACCAGGTTCTGATGGAGGGCTTCCCACTAACCACAGCCTGCTGTATAGGAAAGAAAGGTAACGTGCGTTTTGGTTTCTATCGGCAGTCGCCCTTCTGTAGGTTCAGTAGCTGACGAAAAGATGCTAACTTACCTTGTGTGTCCCATTAAAATGGTAGTGCGTTTCTTTGTGCTCCTTTAAACAGTTAATGGCTCGATCGCTGACCTTCCAGTGAGAGAGTTTCTAATCTATTTAAACATATGGGTTCTTCTAAAAGAAGTATAATAAAGGCACAAGTTTAAAAGATATACACTATATTATAAGATAACCTATGGATGCGATAAACACACACTCATTAGCAGAGCACACAATCCTTTGTGTCATATTCTTTTTGCAAAATGATACAACAGCCATTACCTTAACAGTTTGGTTACTGGTTCCTACTGGCTGTTTGACATAACCTGTCAACATGTCACGCTGTGCAAGCTTGGAATTCCTTCTTGACCCATGTACTGACATAGGATTAAGTGCCCTCTACATGTGGAATATCGTGACTTTGTTTACTGTATATACTCTCTCTTTTTAATAATAATAATAGCATGTTTTTGTATAGCGCTGCTAGTTTTTTTTTACGTAGCGCTTTACAGAGACATTTTGCACACACAGTCCCTGCCCCATGGAGCTTACAATCTATGTGTTTGGTGCCTGAGGCACAGGGAGATAAAGTGACTTGCACAAGGTCACAAGGAACCGACACCGGGAATTGAACCAGGCTCCCCTGCTTCAAACTCTCCGTGCCAGTCAGTATCTTTACTTACAGAGCCACTCCTTCTTTTTGAAGATATCTAAACATTCAGCATCCTTTTTATTCTCCTTTTTTTGAGCCTGCTTACACTTAATACCAAATCTTTGTATAACTGATGCTTGGTTGTAATCCATTGTTTTTTTCATTGCAGCAATTACTACTTCAAATTGATACTGTATTTCACATTTAATCTAACCATTCCTGGTGTGCCTCATCTGAGGAAGTGGCAATAAACTATGAGCCAATAGCCAATCTAGGATATTTGCGTTGGGCAGATTTCAGAAGTGTGTATGACATGAATTTGAAGAGGTTAGCTGCAGAATTGAAACAGGTTACTGATTGCAGTTTGGCAGTAGTTGTATGTGAATGTTGTCTAAGAATCTGACAATGCATTTTCAATGGCTGTCCGATCTCTGTCTCGCAGCAGTTGAGCAGGTAGTCTGGCTGAGAAAACCTGCTGCCAGCCTATTTTACTGAATGGCAAATATTGGGGGTTGAAGGCGATGCTAAATCAGACTGGGAGGGCGTTTATGGCTTTTGAATCAAACATACTGTATTTGTACTCACAAACCCAGATCTGCATTTGAAATTTATACTGTACACACACACACGCGTATACACAACCACACATACTGTATGTATACACACACTTATACACACATACAAAATGTACTCTTAGTCTTAAAATCTTAAAATGTTAATCTGGATAATCTAATTAAAGAACAAAATGGTAGACCACTGTGTAAAATCTACTGTTTACAGTATTCAGATACCAACCTATAATTCTTATCAGTTAGTTTAATGTCTGTAGACGTCATACATTGCTTTACTTGCAGTATTTCTGTAATATATTTATGCACTGTGTAAGGTTTATTGTGCTTGATACTTAAACGTTTTTGGATCAATCATTCTCACACTGATTAGACCCAAAAGGTCAAAACAGCTATCTGTGAGAAGGTTTACTGGATATGCACTTATTTAACCCAGGCTATGCTGAAAAGCTGTGTTATATGGCAGGCGTATGCTTATAGGGGTCCATGTTAAAATGGATATGAAGCAAAAGGTGAGACAACTTTCCCAAAATCCCTGGCTGCAGTGGAAGCACTGTATGCGAATGGTGAACATCATGGTTACCGGCCTATCTGAGACATGTCAATGTGCTCACAAGTGGTATTTTTATTTGCTAACCTCTCCAGTAATCAATGTCCAGCTTTCACAATAATGTGCTATTCACGTTTTCTTGTCTTCAGTATAAAATTCATAGTGTACATTAAGGCAGGGGTGCGCAAAGTTTTTAAGCTGCCCCCCCCCCCCCCTGTGTGCCAGCCCCAGCACTCACACTCCCCCTTTCCTGCGACCCATGTGATGTCACGTGACACCGCAACGTCATTTGACGAGCGTTACGATGGCGATGCACACGTCACATGACCCCGTGGCATCACCATGGCGACACGTGCAGAAGCCTACTGTATCCCGGTAAGTTAAGGTTGCAGAGGCCTCGTGCAGACCCCCGACATTGAACTTAATTGCCCCCCCAAAAAAAATCCCGCACCCCCCAGTTTGCGCATCCCTGCATTAAGGCAAGAGGGAACCCATTTTTGACCATGACTTGAAATGTCTTGCAAATTATTCATTTGACCTTTTTTTTTTAATTCAATTTCTTTACTTTTCTCACACCAGAGACCCAACAGTATATGAATGTCCAGACTACCAAACTTCGGGGCCAAACTCTTGTTTCTTTGATAAAACACATTCTTCGTTTTGGATTTCTTATCACATCTACATCAACGCAACAAATGCCCTGGGCAGCAATGTGTCCGATGTACAAGATGTAGATCCTTTCAACATAGGTAGGTAACCTCTAAAAACTCAACGTGCTGCAGAAAATACACTCCTTTTGTTGTTGTCATTTGGCCTAACAACTCTGCTTTGTAGTGTGTTGCTGGCTCCTGGCAAGCGAGGAGTTTGTTTCAGCATCCACTGGTGACTGTTCTTTTGTAACAGTGGAAGAAGCCCGTGTAGATTGAACTCGACACGCAGAGTCGCCCTTTCAGTTACATATATTTTGTCATAACCCTGTCCGTACAGCATGTACAGAAGGATATCTTGAGACATATATACCCGGATAGATTGGGGACGCGCTTGGTGTTACACAGTCTCATAGCAAATCTGTCTCCAGCAACAGAGACACATGATCTGTTTAAGGCAGGAGAATGCAAGGAATGTGGCACTCCAGGGAGTCACCCGTCTCTATTCTATAGACATCTTGTAGGGACATTACCTACCTACCTCCGCCCCCTCCCCCCCCCCCCCCCCCCGGGACGTATTTGGCAAGGAGTAGTATTGTGTATAGTTAGAGCACTGCTCAAACTGAAGTGCTTCTTGCCTGCATACAGTATTTGTCGGTCGGTACTGTAGTTGGGGCAGGGGACGGGTGTACAACTCCAAATGATCAAAGAATACATTGCTCACACATGTCACAATGTATTGATGCATATTATAATTGTGTTCTTTGATCATTTTTAATTTGACTTTGGTGATCAGGGGACAAGAGGCAATTCCTTCTATAAAATAGCACAACCAGCATCTATTTCTTTGGACTGAATTAAGGACAGTACATTATTCTGTATGAAAGATTGAGTGCTGATCCTGCTATAAAAAAAAATAAAGTTTTGTTATAAGTGTAAAATGCAGTTATGTATAGTAATGACCAAGAAAAATATCTCCTATGCTGATACGTTAAGATGACATTTATATCGTATAGTCATGTAATGCTGATCTACTTCCATACCAAAGTAGGTTCTTGCTTACAAAAGATTACAATATAAATACAATTATAATTAACATTGTGGGGTTTGACTTGGAGTCCAAGTGCTAAACACAGAACATTAGCTGTAATATTGTACATCCGCATGCATAACATGATGGAGCTAATTTTTCTTTTTTTCAACCTGTTTGTTTAAAAAAAGATGAAATAAATGAAACTCCCTTCCGATTTTTGGTCCGTGTTTGGATGTATTGGAGAATCTGATATGGGTGATGCAGTAGATGGACTCCGTGGTTGTGCAAATTACCACTTGCAATAGACACTTGGTATTGCCGCACTGTATAGGTTAATTGTGTCCCATCATCATGCTTCAGTTGAGGATGTGACTTCTTGAAACATAACCTCCGCTGGTGAAGAATGTGTCCTTGAGCCAATGTTTAATTTCAGTAACCATCAGAAATATGCCATGTACTTAACAAGAAAACTTTCACATCCTACAGTCCTTGGCGAGAACAGATGTTATTTAAGCATGTACTTATGCAACTTAATTGCCTTACCTTGGTAACTTAATAACTCATGTACCCCTATTTTAACCTTCGGTGCTTGTGAAATCCAGTTTGCTTGGCAGACAATAATTTCAATGATCATGTTTTTCTTCATATAAATTGCATGCTCAACAATTGCCAGGCAAGACCATTGTGAACCATATTTACTAAGCGGTGTTATTCAACAAAACTTCTTGTGGCCCACTTGAATGCCTTCCCCCTGCCTGCTCTCTTCCCCGGACTCCCCCCCCCCCCCTGCTCGGCAACGCCACCCCGTGTGTTACCATGACGACGCATCGCTTGAAGCCAGAGAATGTTAGTTACAGAGGACTCGCTCGGTCCCCCCGCATTTAATTGAAATGCCATGGGGGAGAGCTCAGAACCTCTGTAACTGCCCCCCTCCACTCCCCACCCCCCCCCCCCAGAAAATCTCACAGCCCCCCCACCCTGTTTGCGCACCCTGATTTAGATGACTCGAACTTCTCCAGTGGTTGGTGCTTTTGTGTTTGTGTTTTTGAGAATTGCCATCATTGTGTATGGCTTTGTTACTCCTAATTCCTGCTACTTTTGGAATCTCTGCAGCATTATTCCTTAAATTAGGCCGATCTTGCTCCGAACAGAATCAGTATATGTGCTACAGTATTACTTGTGCTGCTGTTCAGTCTGAATTTTTACTCTGCCAAATCTATCAAGCAAATCCTTGACATTGAAACAAATGTTAAACTGTTGCAATGTGTTACGGGGATAACTGCTTTCCATTTTTTTTTGGCAATTCCTGTATACAAGGCAAATAGCCACTGTGTCCTTTAAAAGAAAAGTGGCATAACTATGTTATAAATGACATTTAAATGTAATTTTCCAACTAGGAACATTTATTAGATTTTCCGTAAATTGGAAATATTTGCTCTTGTTTCTGTCGTGTAGGAATATGTGTAAGTGCTTTTCAAATTGTGCGCTTATAAATGTAATTGTGAACAGCTGAAAACCAAGTAATACCTCATGCGCAATACACACGGCTTTTCTCAGGATTATTAATGCTAAATGAGAAAAATAAATACATCAATATGTTCCCGAAATGGAAAACTACTGGAGGATGTCTCACGTGGGCATGTGATCACCATGAGCAAGGAGAAGGACATTTCTCAAACAGAAGTGTTTTTGAAACCAAGTGGGACTGGGGACTTAGAACAAAGTGCTAAACAATGTATCTGTTTCTTTTAGTTCAACCATATCCTCCTATCAATGTGTCGCTCGCTGTTGATGCAAAGTACCCTAGTATACTAGTGAAGTGGCTTCCGCCTGCAATGGCTGATGTCAAATCTGGTTGGTTAACACTCAAGTATGAAGTGCGAGTGAAAGAAGAGAAAAAGCAGGAATGGGAGGTAAGCGAGGACCACTTAATCTTAGCCTGCGACCATAGTGAGAGCGATGGCGCGCGCGGCGCACAAAAAAGCCTGTCACGCAATGCACATGGCCAAAGAGTGCGCATGCCCGAGCGCGACATCGCGACCGATTTTTTTTTTTTTGGTGAGCCAAAATCTTCAGATTCGTGTGTCACGACGGACAGGTCACGTGCGCGGCTCAGCCAATGAGATCAAACCGCTCACGTGACGTCACGGGCACGCTCCCAAACATTGAATTTGAGCTGCTCTTGGTCGCGTCTCCTCCGCCAGTCCTCACAGACCACGGATCGCGTGACGTCATGCGCTCCGTCGCACGCGCCTACTATGTACAAGGCCTTACTGTCCCCGTAGTCGGGGCATTTTGCATTTCTCCCCACGGCTCCAGGGAGAGTAATTCTGGCTACATCTGTATGTTGCCTCTACAGTGGAATCTGTGTGAGAAAATAAGGTTCGCATATCAGGAGATGGATTTTTGTCAAGCGGTAGGTGCGGCAACTGTGGAGTGGATCCCAGTGGCTGGGAGTGGCAGGACAGGCAGAGCGGTGGTGTTTGAGGTCACCGACAGAAGTCCAGGAGGCAACTAGAGACAGTTGGGGTCACAGGCAAAAGTCTGGGGCAGGCAGCAAGAGGCGTAGTCAAGAGGCAAGCAGAGGTCTGGTAACGGCAACAGTAAACAACAAACGTGCAGAGAGGCAGTGAGCTAGTCCATCAGGAAGAACCAGTATAAACAAGCAAGGAGGAACAGAAAGGGGAGGCTACACGTGTCTGGGTGAAGGAATGGAACAGGTGTAGGTGATTACATGATTAAGATCTGTAGTGAGCTGTCTGCAGGCTCAGGCATCCAGGATCTGCAGTCCTAGTGGCAGCGAGGAAGAACTGCTGGATAGGAGCAGGAAGGACCAGAGTTCCAGGGACGTCTCTGACAGTATTACAGTGTTTAATTTAACCTATTTCCTGCAGCCAGAGTGGAACGCACTAGCCTCATGATCCGCTTCCAACCCTCATCGCTCCCAATAAAATTTTATAGTTCCACGCAGAAATATAAAGAAAAGCAAATGAACGTTGCTTTTAAAGTCAAATTCAAAATGTCTAACCACAGACACAAATCACATTAACAGAGACTAAAAACTCACACAAAGCAACAACGCCACACAGACACACAAGCTTGGAAATGGGAAACGACACTCCACCCCTGTGCAAAAACACATTGTGTTTAGTCTACACTTGCAAATAAACACTGAATATTGCAGACTGTTAATTATTGCAAGATACAAACTGGCCTTAGAATAAATAAACCACGACAAATTCTACAAACTCTGAAAACTTAACCCCAGGCTACAAATGGGAAAAAAACAGAATAAATGCCTACAACTATATAAATTCAAAGGGCAGTAGCCACAGCCATATGCGCTAAATTGTAAATGTATAAAATCAATTGGATATACAAGAATAAACTTATATTACCTTTTAAAATACACACCCATTTACAAATTAAGATCCACACACAAACATGGATATGCATATCTTAGATTACACGTGCAACAGTCCAATTAAGAGGATGCAGCTCTCTTCAGACAAGAGATAAACCATGGTTCTCCGAAAAATGGCTAAAAATACAAATATAAAAAGCGCAAATGTCATACTATAGTATTTATTGAAAGACTGGAAAACGTAAAAGATTCACACTCACAGACGTCCGTGATTCAATCAGCATAAAATACCAGGGTTAGCCAGCAGTGTAAATCGGCATAAACGGTGTTATCCAGTGCTGCCTGCGCGTCCCCCAGATCTCCTGTCACTGTGTGAAACAGCCCAGTCCTTCCGCTCCACGTGTTGTGCGTCCTTATGTCACACAGGTCTGAGTTCCAGGGAATACTTCCGTCTTCTCGCGCACTCGCTCAAAAGATTGCCTCACTATATTTATTTATAAAATGTTTTACCAGGAAGTAACAGGAAAGATGATCCAGGGCTCCACGGGTTTTTAGCAAAATAATTTATTCATAATACACAAAGTTTCGGCCTCACTTAGGCCTTTGTCAAGTGACTGGTAATGAGGCTCATTACCAGTCTACTTGACAAAGGCCTAAGTGAGGCCGAAACGTTGTGTATTATGAATAAATTCTTTTGCTAAAAACCCGTGGAGCCCTGGATCAACTTTCCTGTTGCTGTATACTTGGATTTCTGCAGATAGGCCATCCTTGAACCAGGAGCTCCGGCATTGTGAGAAAGTATCGCATTTTTTGCATTTATTTGCACTGTTTTGGTGTGCTACATACCCACATACCTTTGCATATTACCAGGAAGTAATACATAGAGTTACCTCTCATTTTCAAGTATGACCTGGGCGATTATGGGGATTAATGATTTTTTTTTTTCCCCTCTTGAAGCCCACTTGTGAAATGACAGGTGCCTATTTGCTGAATTAAACAGCTTTGTAAAGAGTTTTTAAACCGTTTTTAATATTTATTTATTGACAGAATACCAAAATTATGTAATATGATGAATTATACTATAATTTTAACCCATACACACACACACTTGAATTTGATTTCTGATAATTGTGAGGCTTATGGGGACTCTTTGTTGGGAGCTGCCAGACCTCCGTTTTCCATGGCAGCGCTTTTGTTTGTTGCCATGGGTACAAAATGGTATTTAAAGCGGTAGGAAGGCCACAGAACTACCCCCATGACGAAGAGGACAAGATTCCTTGAAACGCGTCGGGGTAGTTCTATTTTGGCCGTTATTGTTTGAGGGGGATGGCTGTGACGGTGAGACAATCTTTTGAGCGAGTGCGCGAGAAGATGGAAGTATTCCCTGGAACTCAGACCTGTGTGACATAAGGACGCACAACACGTGGGGCGGAAGGACTGGGCTGTTTCACACAGTGACGGAGGATCCGGGGGTCGCGCAGGCAGCACTGGATAACGCTGTTTATGCCGATTTACACTGCTGGCTAACCCTTGTATTTTATGCTGATTGAATCACGGACGTCTGTGAGTGTGAATCTTTTACGTTTGCCAGTCTTTCAATAAATAGTATACTATGAGGTTTGCGTGCTTTTTATATCTTTATATAAAGACTTTTAATTATATTCTGTGGCCCTTATTCGGTAAACTGTAATAGCGCTAATCGGTTACCAGGCGTGATCGTACGTAAAACCCCATTGACTTCAATGTATAAAACGTGCAACCTCTAATTAGTTTGCAACTTATTTTTAAATTTAATCGTCCGCCATAATCAAATGTAACTATATTTAAATAAAACGGGTTTTTTTGGTCGGGAAATTAAGAATTGTCTTTTTGTCAGAGGTTGCGAATATAGTGATTCCACCTGAAAGAGAACAGCCAGACGAAATCAAACTTCTCCCAATTCTCAGTTCACCTATTTACAAGCTAACTGCAGAGGCAATCCGCAGCGTCTTGGTGGTCACGTAGAAACGTAGACTTGGCCGTTGGGACTTGTAGATTGTTCAAGATGTGCAACCTGTTCATGAAATGTAGCGATTGCAACGCCTGTGTACAAGTCTGCATGTTCCCTTCAAAGATTCAAAGGAGCAGGTGTGGCAATGTACAAATACAAGAAACAATAATACGTAGTTTATACTAATTGGTGGCTCCAAATAAAGCACCGGGCTTCTACCATACAGTTTGCTAACAAAGATAAAGCGAAATCCAGGCTTCCTGGTATTGTCAAAAGATTACATAGTATTGTTCAAAGCAGGCAACGTTTTGCCTTTTCTTAGGACAGGGCTGACTGTGATCAAACACTTTTGTCCTTGGAACAATACCGTATCTATGCATGGGAAGAGCAATTGGTTCAACGGGGACATAGTGGAGTTTTTGGCAGAGATAAAAAAAACATTTTTAAAGTAAATAAATATGTTGTTGCAGCCACTCATCTTATACTTATTTTTCCACGTTTCAGAGTTACTCTGTTGAAAATCATCGAAGAAACTTGACGCTGTCTGGTTTGCATCCAGGAGAAGATTATGTTGTCCAGGTCCGATGTAAACCAGATCACGGCTTCTACAGCGAATGGAGCCCCGAATATTACATCCAAATCCCTCCTGGTACGTAGATTTTACAGTAACTTCACTAGTAAAGGAGCAGGTCCTTTGTGACATTTCATGGTATATATGAAGAAGACTGAACGGTTGTGAAAGCTCTGTGCACTGCATCTATGAACCACCTTCTTGTTGCCTCATTACAACATATCACAACCCATGACAAAGCTACATTTATTCCAGGACCAATATGGCTACTAGAACTTTAAATGACGTGTTTTTTTTTTTATTATTATTAAGTAGACATCCTTGTGATACTCCAGCATTACATTGTGAAGGTCTGTGGGCTTTTGTTTGAGTAATATATTCCAAATACAAGTGTGTGCCAGTAGCTGTGCCACATCCCTGGTCATTTATAGAGTGTTGATCAGCAACTGCTGTGTTTCAGAGAGTGATCCCCAAGGATTCTGATTGAAAACTGTCATAAACATGGGGAAAAAAATCAATTTAATCCTCTGAAGAGCGTGGCCCATTCATCATGCTCAACTGGTTAGACCGCTTGACCGAAAGGAAATTAAATGGCATAAGAGGATATTAACTCCTTCAGTGCTGTAGGTGCCTACAACACATTCCAGAGTGAGAAATGAAAATGGCAAGGCCCTGGCATTGGGCGGCTCTTTCGATGCCAGTTATAAGGCGTTCTGCCACCTATTACCCTCTTCCCTTATCTTCAATGGTATTTTATAAGGGGGTGATTTTCATTGTTTGTGACCTTAGCAATGATTCCAATCTTTTATAACAAAAGATTGCGCATGGCCAGTAAAATATATTGTGGTTTGTAACCACCACCAATATAAATACAGTAATAATAAAAATCGAATAAAAATATCATTTGTGAGCACATTCACATGTCTCAGACAGGTCTGCAACTCTGCTTTTCACCATTCTCTTGGCATACAGTGCTTCCACTGCAGCCAGGGATTCTGGGAAATGACATGCAAATGAGCACACTGTGTCACCTAGTATGATATAGTCAGCAAGCTTAGCAATAGTGCCCAAAGTCATGCAGTAGCTTCAAAGACAAACAAGATCTTATCTTGTATTAAACGGGCAATGGATAGAAGGGATGTAAACATAATATATGCCCCTATATAAAGCACCTTGAATATGGAGTACAATTTTGGGCACCACTGCTTAGAAAATACTTTATGGAACTAGAGAGAGTGCAGAGAAGACCTACTAAATTAATAAAGGGGTGGATAATCTGATTTATGAGGCAAAGCTAGCTAAATTAGATTTAATTACATTTGAAAATAGGTGTCTAAGAGGGGATATGATAACTGTATACAAATATACTCGGGGATTATGCATGGAGCTTTCAAAATAATTATTCACCTCATAGGCAGTACAAAGGACTCGGGCATCCCTTAAGGTTGGAGGAAAGGAGATTTCACCAACAACAAAGGAAAGGGTTCTTTACAGAAAGGACAGTTACAATGTGGAATTCATTACTCATGGAGACTGTGATGGCAGATAAAATAGATATCTTCAAAAAAAAGTTGGACATCTTTTTAGAAAGGAAAGGTATACAGGGATATACCAAATAAGTAAACATGGGGAGGATGTTGATACAGGGAATAATCTGATTGCTAATTCTTAGAGTCAGGAAGAAATTTGTTTTTCCCCTTATGGCATATCATTGGATGATACTGTATTTCACTGGGGGTTTTTTGTTTGCCTTCCTCTGGATAAATATACTGTAAGTACAGATGTAGCACTGTTTCCCCTGAACACAGAAACTACTAATGCTGTATATAAACCTGTTGGCTCGCAGGGCCTGAGCCTCTGTCACGGAGAGCCTGGGGCGATATAATTCTACCACTTGGTGCAGCGCCTCCACCTGGGAGGGATCCCGACAGAGCGGGAAGAGCACCTCACATGACACAACACAATAATACACTTGGCAGGATAAAACAATAATAACACTTTACTTAATGTCATATGCTTATCGCTGTACATGTATAAACGCAGTACATACCCTTTCTCACTAAGAGTACAACTAGACAAAGCGTCACGCAGGACCCTCCACCGTGTTCCCCACACCGTGTCCAATGTCCCACAACCAACCCCAAGTGTGTGGTGACCGCGTGGCCCACTATTGTGATAGTATTATAGTTGGTGCACTTATAAAGGTACCCGCTGGGCGCTCCTGCACCCGGGCCCGCAGACAGCTTCGAAAAGGATCCACCGCTCAGCGATCCCTTCTGCGATGTCCCTCCGGGGCGATCCCACCCGGATAAAGTCTCTTCCTCTGGTGAGGCCTGGTCCCAGACCCCTCCTTAGGGAGTGCAGCGTCCGCTGTGTCCCTAAACTATCTAAGCAGTTGTAATGGGGCAGGTTCCCTATCCTAGGGTCTGTCCCTGAAGCAACCACAAACTACAGTGTGTCTCTGGGCCTATCTGGAGCCTAGAGGGGAATTGCTGGCCTAGTGCAGCGGGTCACTGACCCCTGCACAGACACCTCTTACCACTAGCTCTTCCAGGCACCGACTGGTGTGGTTTGCAGCGTGCGAAATGTATCTATCTGGTGAGCAGGGGATTCGGGCAGCCCTATTGGCTCCCGGGCATCACCTGACCCAGCCCCTATGCACCCTGGGGGCTTTAGTCTTATTGGGAGCTATTCTCCCATTGCCCACCTCGCGCGCACCTATCCTGCGCATGTGCCAAGCTAGGGTAATGGCCGCTGCTGCAGGGGCTTACTGCACATGTGCAAGCAAAAAGAAGATGGCGGCGTCCTGCACGGGAGCCGCCAGGAGTCCTCGGCGATGCAGTCGCCATCCTGGCGCCGCGCCAGCACCTGCCGCGCATCCCGCATGCTCCCCCTGTGCAGCGGAGGCAAGCGGGGGAAACCCAAGGACCGGGGAACTCCGCCATGGTAAGGGGCACACTCTAATCCCAAGGGGGCCGGGGCTACACAGATATAGAATAAGTATCTGTCGTCTAAATTTAGCATAGATTGAACTTGATGGACGCATGTCTTTTTTCTACCTCATCTACTATGTATCTATGTATATAATAAATACATACAAATAATTGCAATGACCCCACCTGTTTACATAAAATAGCTTAAAAGTTCATGAGAATTCGTATTATGGTATTGCCCATGACACATACAAGCCTTAACCTTGTAACATTCAGTAAGTTGTTTGCAAAATGTTTTTGTAAGACTGCCCTATAACATTTTTTTTTTAAAAACCTATAAAAGAGATTGACCGTGCTGACTTGCAACCAATAGTCTTGGCATAATGTATTTTATGGAGTCAAAAGCTGCCAAGATGCCGTTATGAATCATGGCACTGTTCCCTGGATATATGCAATTCACTTTCAAGACTCCTAAACCTACCCTGGCACCAGTAGCTGCTTAATTCCCCATCTGTAGAGAAGGCTTCGAAGTAAATGGGGTGAGAGGTGCACTCAATCGTAAATAAAATCAAAAGTCCAAATATTATTCATTCTCATGGTGCTGACCTCCGTTCACACCCACTGGAGAGAAGGGCTTCTGGGTCAGGAATCCAGGTAATGATTAGTGCGTCTGATTTATTACCTAGAAGCCTCGACTAGCATCTATATCAGGGGGGCCAATTGCAGTCCTCAAGGGCCACCAACAGGTCAGGTTTAAGAATCTCCCTGCTTCAGCTCAGGTGGCTTGGTTGTTGACTGAGCACCTGATTGAGCCACCTGTGCTGAAGCAGGGATATCCACCCGAGTTTATCTCAGACCAGCACCAGAGATGTGTAATAGTGTTCCAACCCCCAATATCTTCATAAAGACTCCTCGTGCTGCATAGTACCACTACTTTTTTTTATTTGTTAGAGCACTTTGCCTGTTCTTTATACCTAATGGCGGTTCCTGGTTGGTCATTCCCAATGGATATGTGAAACGCTTCTGTGTGCACTCGTTTAACATCTCCACTGCCGGTATATAGCTGGCAGTGAATGGGTTAAAGAGCTCGCTGCCGCATATGCAGCAGCATATCGATAAATCTGATTAATTACTAGATTTAATGCTTTAAAGTGGGCCTGTTAGCATTAAAAAATTAAAAATGAAAAAAAAATGTTTAACCCCCACAGCTGACTGTGTAACGTGATAGCTATATATTTCTATCTGTGCCAGGTGCAAAGAAGAGAGACTGGACACTGTGGATATCAATAGGTGTATTATCATCCGTCATTTGTTTGACAATGATCTGGACAATGGCTTTAAAAGGATGCAGGTAAATAGATTTATATTTGTTTTAGTTATATTGTCAAGCCTGAGTATCATCTGACACAATGTCAAGTATGGCTGCGGCCCCCGTGCTGACTGCTGCACGTGCGCCTGGCGTCATGGCGGCATGTGCACAGCTTAAAGCCGCGGTCTGTAGGGAGCGATGGAAGGCGCGGGGAGCGCAGCCGTGACGGGGGGGGTGCGGTCATGCCGGGGCATATATGCCCTTCCATTGGCTGCCCGCCGAGCACGTGACCGCGCCACGTGTCACAAAATTCTTGTCTTCCCTGCCGGCGTACGCGTCACAGCGCTTTGCGAGCCCACACACACGGCCCGTAGAGGGCTGTAGTGAGGTGTGTGGCGCGCACGCCACAGAGGCCACTGGGAACCTGGTCTAGGAGTCTGCACATGACCGTTGTAACCGCTTGCATATCCTCCAACATGTCCCAGATTATATCAGCTACCCACACGTATATTAACAGAGAAAGTTGCTGGAATGCTCAAAATACCCAGCTGTGTAATGAATAATCAATCCCAAAACACAGGTAGGTGTATATCATAAATGTGAGTTAGTCCATGAAGCAGAATAAAGCCATGAATCCCTGAAAACCGAAAGTGTGTGAGAAAACTCACCACAATCAATTTCATTGGGGGCAATAATACAGCATAAAGGCAAATAGACTCACGGACACCTCCTGGTATGGAAGACGTGCTGCTGCTGGTAAGTCCAAGGTAGATGCGAGAAGAGTAGAGCACCGTCAGAAACTGGAGTCAGGAGGGGATCCAAATACTCCAATAAAGATTATTTGATTATTTGGATCCCCTCCTGACTCCAGTTTCTGATGGTGCTCTACTCTTCTCGCATCTACCACACGTATATTACACCCCACGCCCCCTGTATATCACCCGCGCCCCCCTCGTGTATATCACCTCCGGCCCCTTCGTGTATGTCACCTAAATCTTTAGCTCCCTAAAGCCCCTTGTAAGACTCCTAAAACATTTACAAATGAATAGTAAATGAACCGCCTCTTACCCTAACCCTAGGCAGCAGCCAGAGCAGCAAACACCATCCCACCGCCACACGGTAGCCAATTAGCTTAGCCGAAGATGCTGATTGGCCCTATGCCATGCAGCAGCAGGGATGGGACAGGTACACTGCTTGTTGGCCGGTGGAATATGCCCCCAAACTGGAATATACCGGCCAAAACAGCACAGTTTGAGGGTCAGCCTTTGTCCTGGTGCAGGTAACAGGTCAGTATTAACAGTGTAGCCCTGTTTCCCCCAGCCCTAAGTGAGATCTGAGGGTAGGATGTAATTATGCTACTGGTGCTGCCCTTTACCTGTTGGCTCACAGGAACCTAAGCATCTGCCACAGAGAGCCTGGGGTGTATCACTTACTATATGGTGCAGCGCCTCCACCTGTGAGGGATCCCAGCAGAGTGGAAGCAGCCCCTCACAGGACACAATCACAATGAACACACACAGTAAAAATAGAAAGGCCTTTACTGAACATAGACATAACAGATAACCCTGAACACTAGACTCTATAATGATTAGAGATACAACTGCCCCACGCCTCGCAGGGCCTTCACCCCACACCATGTACCCAAAGTCCCACACCCCACCCCTGAGGCGTGATCAGCGCCGTACTAGATGAGGATATAGTTGGTGCACTTGGTGTTTAATGGTACCTGCCGGGTGTGTCCACACCCAGGCGCGCTGACGTGGAGATAAGTGGATCCACTGATCCCGCGACGATTCCGTCTCCACGTGGAATGATGTCATGTAGGATGATCCCACTGTGTAAACCGTCTCTGTAACTGGACAGGGTCTGGTCCCAGACCACAACCTTCAGAGCTGCGCAGCGTTCTGGCTGTGTCCATGAACTAACAAACAACTAAAGGGGCAGGGTCCCTACCTAAGGGCCTGTCCCTGTAGCAACCACATACTATTATGTGAGTGGGGCCTAGGGGAGATCTCTGTCCTAGTGCAGAGGCTGCTTGCCTCTCTGCACCTACACCCTCTCCTGTCTATGTCCCACCTCCTACTGATCTACAAGCCTGAGCGCGCGATAGGTATCTCTCTGCGCAAGGGAAGCTGGCCCTAGCATTGGCTCCCTGGTGTCACCTGGGCTCCAGCCCCTGGGGCTGGAGTTGTAGTCCCTTGGGAGCCTTTCTATCACTGGGGCCGCGTGCGCTATATTTACCACGCATGCGCGATGCTGTAATGGCCGCCGCTAGCACTATCTGTGCCTGTGCAATCTGTAATGGCCGCCGGGACTCCACATACTGACTGCGCATGCGCGAACCTCGCGCCAACCCCAACATGACCGACGAACACCTTCTGCGCACACGCAACACTCCGCGCATGCGTTAACACATTAGACATGGCGGCGCCCTGCAAAGGGTGCCGCCAGCCAACCCATCACCACCCGCAACCTCCCTTACCATAATGGAGGTAAGGGTGGGGGAAACAGGGAACCAGAGGAGACCTGGCTACAACAGTATAGAGGGGGAAAATATATATATATGTAGCCCTTTTTGTGAACCGGCCGACCCACCCAATATCACATTGGCCCCTCGTGGTCTAACCGGTGCCTTTCCCTGCAACACACCTGCTCTAAAGGACTACTGGTACTGCATAACCTGTGTGGCTCCAGGAGATCTGAGCCTCCGCTAGCTGGGAGCCTGGGGAAAAACCCTTACCCTTACTTGGTGCAGCGCCTCCACTTACCCAGGATCCCCCGTTAGGAAAGATAGCCCTGAGTAAGAAATACAATAACACTTATAGATAAACAATACTAACTCTTTACTTAACACACATATAACACATTACATAACATAACCATAACCATAACAAGATGCTCTACCCGCATCACATCAACCCAATGTCTGGTGTACCTCACCCAGTGTCCTGTGATCACCCCACACCCAATGTCTCGTCCTCCTACAAAAGGTCGTGGGTGACTGCGCAGTCACTATATTAAGCTAGGGCCCAGTTGGTGCACTTATAATACTTGAAGATACCTTCCGAGCACTCCGATGCTCGGGACCGCAACTTTCTTCTCAAAGGGTCAGACGTCCGTCTGATCCTTTCCAGGTACTCTGCCGGTGGACCCCAACGAGGGTCCCACCGCTCAACGGGAACTGCAACCGGACCACGGCAACACCAACCGCATGGGAACAGCAACCGCCGCTTCCTCCTATCGCTAACTACTACTTAGAGTGACAGCAACCCTAACCTAGGGCCTGTCCCTGAAGAACTGCAACCTGGGATGGCTTGAGGGAAACTCCTAGGGCCTGTGGGCATAACCTGCCCCCCCTTCCCCTAGCTACCCAGTCCTAACTGTAACTGCTACTAGCTATTCCCAACTCACCTGCAGCTGACACACCGCACACACTGTCAGCCTGCAGGGATCCACACTTCACCAACACTGCACGCGCTGTGCCCAGCACATACAGTGACACTACTCACAGGCAGCTGCAATCACACACAGCCCCTGGATCCCGCAGCAAACACACTGCTAGCACGCCGTGCCTCTTTGACAGTACCCACAGCACTCTCCGCTGTGGCACGGCCAAACCTGCACCTTCCACACTCAAGGGTCACCTCCCTAGCTAAGGCGTCCCTCTTCAGTTACCCCCTGCCCTTTACCCGGGAATTGGGGCCTGCCTGGGAATCTAGGGAGGACCCTTACCTGATGCAGGAGCCACGCGCTCCCTGCACCCTTCCTACTCCTTCCTTCTCCTCTGCCTGACTGACTGTTGCAAAGCCCGGGAAATGTATCTCTTTTCCCGGGCTGAGCTTCCTCCAGCCCTATTGGCTCCTCTGGGGCACCTGACCTCTGTCTCTCTAAGCCTCCTGGGAGTTGTAGTTCCCAGGGGCTGCCTAATGCATTGGGGCCGCGTGCGCGCTTCCCTTGCGCATGCGCGAACCCCTAATGGCCGCCTCAACCTTCCTATCCTCTTCCCTACTCTCGCGCGACCTCTCCCTATCTCTGGAGTCCCATCGCGCGCTTTGTACTCACTGCGCATGCGCGAGCTAATGCGCAATGGCGGCGCCCTCCTCACAAGCCGCCCAGCCGGTGGCAACGCGATCGCGGCCCTAGCGACGGCCCGATCGCGTCCCCGGCAACCACAGCTCCGATCTGCTCCCTGCTCTGGCCCCCACCCTCGCGAAGTGCCGGCGGGTCCGTCAAAGCCTCCGGCGGCACCCGCTACCGCACGGCAAACGCGGAGGGGGGCCAGAAAGAGAAAATTTACATCAGGGCTACATATATATATATATATATATATATATATACCCCGCCTTTCACCATTATTACCCAGCACACAGCACTTCCACTGCATCAAGGGATTCTGGGAAATGACATGCAAATGAGCACACACTGCCACCTTTTGTCTCAAGCTCATATATATATATATATACTGTACGCACACGCACTAACAACAAGTACATCCTGTTCAAGTGGTTTATTTAAAAGATCAGCGTTTTCGGTCCAAGATCTGGAAAAAGGTCCCATGGGGTACCGAAACGCTGATCCTTTAAATAAACCACTTGAACAGGATGTACTTGTTAGTGTTAGTTCCTGTTCTTCTATATAGTGATCTATAAACCTGTGGACTTTGACTGCATCCCAGCTGTGGTGTGCGGTGCCTGAGTGTATATGTATAAAATGGAACACATTATTTGCTGCCATCCACAGGGCACTTTGCGCGGCCGCTGCTCCGACTGCATTTGTGAGCGGTGCGCGCCTGTGCGTCCGTGTGCCCCAACAAGGACACTCAGCTAGGACACAAATGTCCTGTTGGTACGGACGCGCTGCGCTCACAAATGCAGGTCGTAGCGACTTCTGCACATGGCGCCCTGTGGATGAGGAGATCTAAAGACTTTTAAAGATGGCGGTGAGGCGACATGCAGTCAGCTGTTCTGGCGGCGGCGATTCGGCTGCAGCCAAACATCCTAGACTGTGTTTGCTCTGCCAACTGCTAGTAACTAGGACAATTTGTTTATACAGTCACTATTGGGTAAAAATGTAATATGAGCCTGAGAATACGTTCTATTTCGAGCTGATATAGTAGCTTCAGTCTGCAGGATTCTCACGATCAGATCATATGTCCTGTTGATGCTTATTTTCAGCTCTTTATTTTCCATACTAAACAGCGATTGGATGTGTGGAACCCAATGTGCCAAGTACACCTAGTATTTAGAACATTCAAAAGCCCAAAATTTACAGCATCACTTCATACCCACATTGGGCTGAAACACCCATGAGTCCAAACACGTAATACGTCTGAGGTCACAGCCCTAACTTTATGTAAAGATTATTGGTGCATTTAGAAATGTACCAATCTTAGTGTAACATTGCTATATTGGTGAGCAGTATCCCACGTATAATCTTATTTTCATGTTAATCTTGTCCCTCCAGTCTTCGTGCACCCAGCAATGTGTTGCTTTGCAGTAAATGTGAAGGTCCTGCCAGATTTAAAGGGGCAATCCCTCTTAGGGCCAAAGTAAACTAATTGCAGTGACCTGATTAAAGAGTGTCACCTGGATGGTTTATAACTTTTTGGCCCAAATCTAACACTTGTAAACATTTTTTATTTATTATTTAAAGTTAGACTTGGGAGGGGTTTTATTTCCTCTCCCTGCTCCTCTTTGTGTGATCAGTAAGGCTAATGCCATGCACGCCCGCTCTGCGTCCAGGCAGCGTGTGTAGAGCACTTCAGCGCTATCTGCGGTTCGTAGGGAGCATTTTTGCAAGCGGGGGGGGGGGGCGTGGCTTGCTCATATCCCCTTATCTGTATTGGTGCTCTGATAAGGACAAGGTGGGAGACGGGGAAAGAAAACACTTGATTGACAAACACTTCCCAATTCAGAGGCTCCCTAAGAAATCCAACTGCACCCTCCGAAGGCTGAATAGAAGAAATGATTTGTATTCAGAGAATATATTTTATTCTGTTATATTCGAAGCTGGCCAGTGATAAGTGGTAATATAGGAATGATAAAAACTAGATCAGGGAGCAAACTGTGCAATGTCTCTAACAATGACACGTACATTGGGATAGTAATTGCTCATGCTGCTGTGCAAATGTCCCTGTGTTCACTAGAGGGCAACGTGACCATTGTCTGCTCTATTGTAGCAGCTGCAGCAGCTTATTCTATTTGTCATATAGGGGCCTATGCAGAGAGCAGTGCTTTTTAAAATTGGAGAGGGGAATAAAAAGTAGGTTTAATGGAGAGTTTTATTCTTCATATGCAGAAATGGGCGAAATCCGCAATTTTTAGCATTACTGCATGTGGAGAATTGTAAATGAGGAGATTCGCGCAGCTGAAAGGGGGGGGAAAAAAATCGCGCATTTTTATTTTTTTTTCCCTATAGCCGGTGAGCTCCTGCTTCTTGCCAACTTTAGTTGGCGGAGAAAATTGACGAAAATCGCGCCAAAAACAGCCGCTAGATGGCGTGCGCGCCTTTCTGAATTCGGATACTTTTCAGACTGGCGAGATGTAGTTTCTCGCCAGCCGCGCGGCGAGATTTTGAAATAGAAAAAAAAATGGCGCGTTTTTTCTACCTCGCCATTTTCAGCTGTTTTTAGCGCGATTTTCTCCGGAAAATGGCGAGATTTCAAATAGCGCTGCTCGCTGCATGAGGCCCTAAATGTGCATTCTGGTCCGGACTTTTCAGTGTGTGAGAGAATTTAACCCATCGCTGCCAAAGAGGTGGTCCCACTGGGAGTGAAGGGGTCAAGATGTTGATTTTGATTTTGTATACACATTTATCTACTTCATAGATGCTCCTATATTTTGTTCTAACACTTCAGATATCTGTATTTGTTATGTTTTTGGAGTGTGTACAAACCTCTGTTTTTGCTCACGTGGGAGTCTGTTGATTAACTGTGTACAAAATAATGTAATCAGGCAAGTTTGCAAAAAAAAAAAACCTACAGGCATACGCCGGTTTAAGGACACTCACTTTAAGTACACTCATGAGTAAGGACATATCGACCAATCGGCAAACGGCAGCTTGCGCATGCGCCTGTCAGCACGTCCTGAACAGCAATACTGGCTCCCTACCTGTACCGAGCTCTGCACAAGCGGGGAGACTATAGAGCCTGTTACACATGCGTTATTTATATCAGTTATGCACGTATATGACGATTGCAGTACAGTACATGCATCAATAAGTGGGAAAAGGTAGTGTTTCACTTTAAGTACATTTTCGCTTTACATACATGCTCCGGTCCCATTGCATACGTTAATGCGGGGTATGCCTGTACACAGTATTGTCTGCTTCAACCTTATGTACTTTCCCACAAACTATTTAGAGCGTTTGTAAAATTCAAATAATCTAGCACTGTATGAGTTATAGTTCCAATTTCCAAAAACTGTTGAATAAGAAATGTGCTTTCCATTGTTTTTTTTTTAATGGAAAATATAGGATTTAAATGGGACAAAATAGATGCAGACTTTCTTGAAAAACAATATATAATAAGGCATCAACATATGCCAAGCATGTGCAGCATAAAAGTAATACAACTTCTTCGGTGAAAGTATTAAAAATATAATATTGCAGTCATTTAAAAAAGAAAAATTAGTAAGGACTGAAAACATTACATTATACTGAGAATCTAGAACTAGGTACAGTATAAAGCTGCTTTGCCGAAATTTTTTTATCTTAAAGCTATAATGTGTTCTGTGTTTCTAAGAATTGATATTTAAATGTTATTTTATTTAATGTTTTCATTTTTAGTTTGATGTCCTGTATTTTTCCACCTGTCCCTGGACCTAAAATTATGGGATTTGATACACAGCTACTGAAGGTAAGTGTTACTTATGGTCATTTTGATATACAGCTCTACCCCGTTATAACGCTGTGCTTGGGGTCCAAAGAATCACATCGCGTTGTAAGCGGATCGCATTAGAAATAATGTACAATTGTATGCATTGTACAATAAAGTATTAAATACACCAATAATCGTGCTGTAAAGTATTCATAAATACGAAAATTGGGAGCCACGTTTGCATCGCGTTATAACGGGTTGAGCTGTACTTTCATTTTAATCATTATCACCAGAATCCCTTTCCCTTGGTGGTTGGCTGTCTCTGCACACACACTTTTTTTTTTTATTGTAGATACTAAGTCATTGTTATTGTTCACACCCTGACACACACACACTTACTGACACACACATACTGACTCACAAAGACTGACACACACACACACACACCGACACACACACAGCGACACACATGCCCAGACACATACAGACACACCGACACCGACACACCGACACCGACACACAGACACAGACACACCGACACAGACACAGACACACCGACACACGCACACCAACACACGCACACCGACACATGCACACCGACACACGCACACCGACACACGCACACCGACACACACACACCGACACACACACACCGACTGACACACACACACACCGACTGACACACACACACACCGACTGACACACACACACCGACTAACACACACACACACCGACTGACACACACACACACACACACCGACTGACACACACACACACACACACCGACTGACACACACACACCGACTGACACACACACACTCACCGACTGACACACACACACACATACCGACTGACACACACACACACACACTGACTGACACACACACACACACCGACTGACACACACACACACCGACTGACACACACACACACACCGACTGACACACACACACACACCGACTGACACACACACACCGACTGACACACACACACACCGACTGACACACACACACACCGACTGACACACACACACACCGACTGACACACACACCGACTGACACACACACACCGACTGACACACACACACACACACCGACTGACACACACACACACCGACTGACACACACACACACACACACCGACTGACACACACACACACACCGACTGACACACACACACCGACTGACACACACACACACACCGACTGACACACATACACATACCGACTGACACACACACACACACACTGACTGACACACACACACACACCGACTGACACACACACACACACCGACTGACACACACACACACACACCGACTGACACACACACACACACCGACTGACACACACACACACACCGACTGACACACACACACACCGACTGACACACACACACACCGACTGACACACACACACACACCGACTGACACACACACACACACACACACCGACTGACACACACACACACACACCGACTGACACACACACACACACACACCGACTGACACACACACACACACACCGACTGACACACACACACACACCGACTGACACACACACCGACTGACACACACACACACACCGACTGACACACACACACACCGACTAACACACACACACACACCGACTGACACACACACACTGACACACACACACTGACTGACTGACTGACACAGACACACACTGACTGACTGACACACACACACACTGACTGACTGACACACACACACACTGACTGACACACACACACACACCGACTGACACACACACACACACACACACACCGACTGACACACACACACACACACCGACTGACACACACACACACACACCGACTGACACACACACACACACACCGACTGACACACACACACACACCGACTGACACACACACCGACTGACACACACACACACACCGACTGACACACACACACACCGACTAACACACACACACACACCGACTGACACACACACACTGACACACACACACTGACTGACTGACTGACACAGACACACACTGACTGACTGACACACACACACACTGACTGACTGACACACACACACTGACTGACTGACACACACACACACTGACTGACACACACACACTGACTGACACACACACTGACACGCACACAAGGAATTCAGTTATTATAAATATAGAAGTGCAAATAGCTAAAACATGTGTTTTAAGTCAAACTTTCTTTGCGTTTTGGCACTGAAATTGTGTTTTGATTTTTAATTAAAAACATCGCCATTACAAATACAATTTCTGTGACAAAAGACAAAGAAGTTTCATTTCAAATGTGCGTGCTTGGCACACGCACGCCTTTTTTTTTAAATTGTGGATACTAAGTCATTTTTATTGTTTATTTTAACAGAGCGGGAAATCTGAAGAGCTATTGAGTGCTCTGGGCTGCCAAGGTTTCCCTCCAACATCTGATTGTGAAGATCTGTTAGTTGAATTTCTAGAGGTAGATGACAGTAAAGAACATCTTATATCAAGCATGGAGAGAGGCCAGCAACCCCAGCATATGAAAGGCTGTACCGGGGAGACAGATAATGACTCCGGGAGAGGAAGCTGTGACAGCCCCTTTGCCTTTTCTGAAGGGTGTAAGGAACTTCGAGTCCTTCCATCAGGATTTGAAAGTCTGGATACCGGCGTGCAGGGCCATTGTGCAAGAAAAAGCCTTGGGCCCTCTCAGTATGCCGTTTCCAAAGGGACATCTTCAAATTTCAGTGATAACAAGTCATATATATGGCCTGATGGACAAACATCTGGTAGTCAAATATCAAAGTCCGCCTACCACAACATAACAGATGTATGTAAGTTGGCGATCAGTGCCATGAATGCCAACATGTCTGCATTTTTAATGCCAAGTGAGGAAAAAAGCCAACCAAGATACTTTAAAACAATAGAGACTATTGCCGAAGAGAAAATTAATACACAGAATGATCTGGAAGACTTGCATTCCAAAGGTATTGTCCCAGACACCATGCACTTGTTGCCCAATAAAAAGGCACCCTTTATGTCTGCTAGAACAATGGACTATGTAGAAGTCCACAAAGTCAACCAAAATAATGCGTTAGCACTCGTACCAAAACACACAGAAAACAGCATCAGAACTGACCAATATTCTGTTATTGTTCCCAGCAGGGAATATACAAAGGTGGAAAGGGTGGGGGATAATAATGTTTTAGTGTTAATGCAGGACCCAGTCATTCATGCCCATCCTGTAAACGGTGAACCATCGAAGGAATACTCTCAGACGATACTACAAAGTCCAGCTGAAAAGCTTATGGGCATCTTCACACCAGCTCGAAATGACCGCAAAATTCAGATTGGTGTAATGGGTTACATGGATCCCTCCAGCTTTTTACCTTCATTCAGCTAGAGGAGCGGTTCTCAACGCCTGTCCTCAAGACCCCTCCATCAGGTCAGGTTTTCAGGATATCCCTGCTTCAGCACAGGTGGCTCAATCAGTGGCTCAGTCTCTGACTGAGCCACTGATTGAGCCACCTGTGCTGAAACAGGGATATCTTAAAAAACCTGACCTGTTTGGGGGTTCCTGAAGACTGTCTTTGAGAACCCCTGAGTTAAAGGACTATTTTCATATTTGCTTCATCAGGTAACACTGCACAGTAAAGCAAACGCAAGGAATGATGTCTGGATTACTACCTTTTACTGATACAAAAATTATCATCGTTTTATTGACTCAGACCTTTTTATGCTTCATATCCAATCAGTGTCGTATATTTAAGAGCTCGAGGCAGAACAAATTATTTAATGAGATTTTGTTTTTTTCTTTTCCCCTTTTTTGGCTCGTTTAACTTCTGTCGCTTTGTAAAAAATTGTATACGCCCTAAAAGAGAACAGCAGGGCACGTTTCTGGAGGTAAAAGGGATTGTTACAGCCAACCAAACTCGAGTTCTAGATAAAGATGGAGGGGGTTATGTTCTATGGTGATAAATTGTTATACGACTGGTTAAATGTCATTCTGTGGCCAGGTTACCTAAACAGTGCTATTAAATTAGCATGAGCAGAGAAACGTATTTATTTGTAATTCTACGTCTACTCGAGTTGGGTAATCACATTCAAATTCCTGACAGGATATTAGAGCCTCCAAATGTGAATAATGTAACGTTGACGGACCAGATCACGCATGAATGTTGTTTTCTTGGATTAGTTTATTTTTCTTCGGCCTGTGAGATATTGTCCCACATCTGTTCCAGAAGTCAGAGTTTTTCTCTTGCATTACCATCCGGCCTTGTCCTGAGAGATCACTAAATGAAGAACTCTTATTGAAACTGGTGTCCCTCTTGGTTGCATTGTCATGTTGGTTGTTAAAGCAGCAGCTCTCTCTAACTGCAGCATTTCTATCCCTCAGATTGGAACCAGTGAGTCCTTTGCTGCTAAATTGCATTATTTTTAGCTTCAGGGACCCCGTTGTTCCTGAGATATATTTACTGGTGTACTTACTGGGCATTAAACGAGGCAATCCAAGCATCTTTTTAAAAAAAAATCTTTTTTGTTGTTGTAATATATGCAGCATTTGATTACCTATATTAAAAATGAATTATCTAAGCTGCCGATCGATTGGTTCTCCCATGGTCGATCAGCAAAATCCTATTTCCCAGGGTTCACTAAATGGCCGCCTTTGAGTTTCAATCAATCCAAGAAAGTGTAACTCAGCAGCTACATTGTATTCTTATATTACTAAGGTAACATTATCTATTGTTACAGTTGCAGCTCAAACTGCTGGGAACATTTGCAACAAATGATCACAAAGAGGAAAGTGTTACAAAGATCTTTCCCTGCTGGGGAGGTGGGCTAAAGACGGCTATAGAAATCAAAGGATGCTCAGCATATTAAAACTCATTAAAAATGGCATTAAGATTTTAATTTTATCATTTAAAAAAAGGTACTCAGTATTATCTAATAGTACAGAACTGATTTATTTATTTTTAAAAAATACACTTGTCGGATATTTCTTGGATTACTCCTTCAAACGGCCTCCTAATAGAAAGCCGTAACGGACGACGATGCCCCTTCCTATTAGCCTGCGAAGCCGGAGACCATTTATATTTTCCTGGAGGGAACTCTAAAAACCAGGAACAACACTTTTTAAGTGGAAACCGGAGTCCCGAGACCTATAATTAGCACTGTTTAGCCCCACAGGGCCCCGAGTAGGCAGAACTGCTGCTTTTAAGGTCATGCAACAGAAAAACAAAACAATTCAACCTTGCCAAACTTTGCAGATTTGCAAACGTGCTTCTTGCTGGGACACAACGTAGAACGTGTGGTTGGCGGCTAAAAATCTACTAACCATTTTGAATGATGCATGTATAGAATAGCAACCTGGATGTTGCCAGTGGACTGAGGTTATGAGCATGTTCATATGAATACAAGGAGCTTGAATACTAAATCCTCTTGCATGTGCCTGCTTGGAAGGAAAAAAAAAATCTGAAAATAGATCCAAACCGGTTAATATTAGGATACATTGTGTCTATATACGGTATTTGCATCCCCAGGTATATTAATGACGCTAAAACCGTTTGATACACAATCCGGTAACAGTTTACGGTCACAATCATGGGGATAGTGCTATGGTTATTATATTTTTAGCAGAGATTTTTCCTCAGGTGGGATACGTTTAAAGTGCGGGGAGACTTGTTCCTGTTTGAGGGCGTGGATGAGTGCAGTAAAAAGGTTTCTAGATATATTAAATACTAATCCAAAAATATGTGTGTGGAACAATTCATCTTAGCCCAAAATAAATGAACCCTTTTGTAACCTTGGGGAGGGCTGCTGAAGACCCTCCAACAGGTCAGGTTTTAAGGACCTCCCAGCTTCAGCACAGGTGGCTCAATCAGTGGCCCAGTCTTTGACATCCATCAGCTATCTGTGCTGAAGCAGGGACTGAATGAGCCACCTGTGCTGAAGCTGGGATATCCTTCAAACCTGACCTGTTGGCGGGGGGGGGGGGGGTGTGTCTTGAGGTCTGTGGTTGAGCAGCCATATCCTATGGCACTTAATGATTAGCAAAATATTGGGTAAATGCTGACACTGATGTCCTCCACATTTCGTTCCCCTGATGCGTTCACATCTCTTATCTTTAACAGTGTCGCTTTCTTACTGCGCGCAAGATCAGAGATATGGGAGGCGATGGGCTCGCTTCACTGAAGTGAGAATATCCTTTGTGCCCATTAGTGGTCAATAACAAATGATTGTGGTTATTATTATAAGAGCTTGAATTAGAAGAAGCCACCCCTTAAGGTTCAGGGAAAAGTGATCGCTTTGGATGTGCGATCGTCTGTGCAATAACAAATGTCAAATGAAAGATAAAAGTGCAAATATATCTTACTGGGCAGCAAACTGTCCTGTAAAGCAGGGGTGCGCAAAGTGGGGTCGCGCCCCCCAGGGGGGTGGGAGAATTTCCAGGGGGGGCAAGGAGTGGCTACAGAGGTCCCACGCTCTCCCCCAAGGAATTTAAATGAAATGCCGGGGGGACCGCGCAAGGCTTCTGCAGCTTCTCCTACCTGATCTTCGGCGACGCGTCGCCATGGTAACCGGCGCGGGGTACCATGATGTCGCGTTGCCATGTCAACGTGATGTCACATGGCCCCACAACGTCATTTGATTCCGGAGCCAAAGTGGAGGGAGGGGGGGGGGGGCGCGCAGGTTATAAACTTTGCGTACCCCTGCTGGAAAGTAATATTTTTCTGCAGCTAGATAATACAATGAAGGTTTATAAGCTATATCTGGAGCGAGACACAGTTATATATATTTTTTTTATAAGGCAGATAATAGGATAGAAGCAATTCTAAATTATAATCTATAATTCCTGTGTTATGCTTCTAGGAAAGAAACACTATTGGTTTTATTTTTGCTATATGATGTCTAGCTTGTGATGGGTTTTTTTTTTTTTAAGGAAACAAAATTGGGTCTTTTTAAATTATTATTAATAAACATAACACTTTTTTTTTGGTTTTGAAAAACAAATGACCCTTACATTTATGAAATAATATATAATATGATTTACACCATAATGTAGCATTGTGGCAAGTCTGGTAAGATTGCAGTCCTTTCTCATAGTATAATAGAGAAATATTCAGCTGCACTGAACAATTCAACCAGACAATGTCAATTTTTAACCACTACTAGACAATAATTGAGATATTGCCTTATTGTAAATAAGAGATCCCCACTATAAGAAGGACATTAACTTCACAGTGTATTTTAAAGACTATTTTTCTATAACTAGTGTACACAAACTATTTTCTATTCGCCTGCTATCTGGGTGTGTGTCTTGTTTGCCAGGATACTTCAGCACATACTGGAAGTTACAGACAGGGAGGGTTTGTATTGTACATCTAGTGATTTCAGGGACATATAGTGATTCTTTCTGAATGTTTTAAGCTGCTGGATAGAGATTTGTATTGGGTCAAAGTGCATTATGGAAATAAAAGGTAGTGCTGCTGGAAGGCAGGAGGTGAGGACCTCTGGGCGTCCAGTCTTGTGCTATGATGGAAGAAATTTAGAGGTTCTGCTCAAAGTATATATTTTTCTCTAAATTAGTGAAGCTGTAGGTTTAAAAAATAAATAAAAGAAGAGTAATGATGTGCTAACTGGAGCCATGCGTAAAGTCAGCCTCGTAAAGGTTATTGAGTGGCCCATTGTCATTGCCCCTAAAGTTGTTCAAGCAGAACCTGAAATATTTAACACGGGCACCCATTTTAAACTAAGGCACTGGTGTGTATGTATGTGTACATACATATATATTTATATATATATATACAGTAAATACATGGTACAGATACCTATATATACATACTGTATGTATATATATATATATTTATATATATATATATATATATATATATATATATAATTTGGCCCTTTTAGAAAAAGACGTAGTGTGGAGAGCAATGGTTGCAGCATCTGCATACTGCACAGTACGGTACTAGTATGCTTACACCACTCGTAACCAACTCCAGTTCTCAAGAGCTACCAACAGGTCAGGTTTTCAGGATATCCCTGCTTCAGCACAAGTGCCTCAATCAGAGGCTCAGTGAAAGACTGACAGCTACCTGTGCAGAAGCAGAGATATCTTGAACACCTGTGGGTAGCTCTTGATGACTGGAGTTGGCCACCCCTGCTCTGGAACATATGCGTGCGTTTAGTTTAGTGGCTAAGTACACCACTGTCACTTTTTGTTTTTTTAAACCCTACATTCAGGGTTTATTCATATGTTAGACTTGTAAATCTTATGCTAATGGTTCTGCAATTGCTCCAGCCCATGTGCCGTCTGCCCCCTTTACCCATTTGCTGCCAGCTGACCTCTCGGGCAACAGCTGGGTTAGGCAGTCTAATAAAATCTATAACTCCCTCCATACTACAACAGCCGTCCCCCGTTGTAGCCCGAGATATTATATGGGAAGGTTGTGTTATGAGGGGGGGGTGTACTTTTACGTAGGCTTAGAATACTTCAAGTGACCTTTTTTTGTGGAACAAAATGCCTCTTTTATATGTATTATGCAATGGGAATTATTTCAAAAGATAAATAGTTTGTGAATGTTAAGTTCCCAAACTAGTTAAACTTTGAGATTTTAAGCTAAATAAGATAACATTTCTATATTAAAAAAATAAATAAATATATATATATAGAGAGAGAGAATAAATTATGGCCACAGAAACAGAGTGGTACTGTCACTCCAATGAGTAATACATGACAGGGCTGCGTGGGAGAAATTTACAGTAGATTGTTAGAAAATAGAGACTATATAGATCACAATACACTAAACATTATGTGGTGTATACGTTTAGTAGGAGACAGACAGACGACGGTGCTTCAGTATCAGTCTGGTTGAAGGTCCAGTCTAGTCCAATTTGTTGCATGCATTGTGGCCCTGAAGGATCCATCCCACTGGCCGTCAGCGCCGTACAGGCCATTTCAGCACTTGTGGCATAAATTAGGTATAGGACATATAAATAAATGTATTATCTAACTGAGAAACTAGTAATATTCCATAGAAAATTATAATAAAAACCGGTTCATAAGACAGATTTGGTTCACGTCGCGGCTTTCCTGTGTGTATTGCCAATCACACTACGGTACAAAAGTAATTGTGGTTCCACGCGTAATTGAAGGAGAGAGAGAAAAGCCTGGAGTAAGAGTAATCTCTAATGTTTCTGCTCCTAGACCAACAATGGACAGATGACACCTTAGTAGTACTCAATACTAATGATTACCATCAAACATTCACACCATTGAAATGTACTCCCTGTGCACACAATTAAATGTGCCTGCCACATGTGCCTCATAATCATTGTTAGTTTTATAAATGCTATATTAAAAAAGTTATAATATATAAGTGTGTGTACATATATATATACACACACACACACACATAAATATATCTATATTCTATATAAATCAGCTGCTGGCTAATGGAAATTATTTGGGGATTTATATTGATGTAGCGAGACACCCGTTAGTTAGGTGTTTGGGTTTTTTTGTTACCTTTTGTTTTCTCTTAGTGTAACTACAGATCAAGATTTCAGAGACCAGGCTCGTAAAATTAGCTGTCTTGTTCGAGACTTTGGCTGGGATTTATCAAGCCACCATGCAGAATAGAACTCCCCAATCTGGCTGTAGCTATGATTAACATCAAAGGCAGCTGCCGCCTGATCGGGGTGCGATATCCTGCATCGCAGTTTGATGAATCCCGACCTTTGACTGTTGTGGCCTCCACTATTCCCACCTCAGTGTTCACCATTTTGTATATTGTAATTAAACCCTCTTGTGTGATTATCACACCAGGGATTGTGTATATAAATATAGATTCAGGAAGCAGGGACACTAATATATTCTGTACATGTATTCACAAAAGAGCAAAAGTGATTGGGTAGAGTTAATAGTGAACAAGTAGTCAATGAATGAACCTCACTATTCAATCAGCTGCGGGTGTTCTTTTGGCAAAATGTTCTTTTTTTTCCCCCTGGTAATAAAACTTTACTTGCCAAAATATTGTTCGCAACAATGAAACGTGAGGTATGAATTTATTCACATAGTACACTAATAAGAACAAAGGTTTCATGACTTACCGGAGAAATCACTTTGTTTACAATCTGCTTTTATTTTGCATGCGCCCCGTGATATGAATGGAGGTTATTGCTGCCTTCCAATTTTTGTCAGATATTTTAAGATGTAATTAATCTTCATAATGATGGAAAAGATCTAATACTGCAATGTAATATTATAAAGTCAACTAAAGTTAATAAAGACTGTTCTAACACAGCTAAAAAGGATGGTATATGAGAGACAATGGCTCTGTTATTGGTTGGAGTATCTAAAATGCTCACCCTCAGCATCACAAATGGCAGCAATTCTCCCACTGCCTCTCATTGTAACGTGGTTTGCATGGGGACCATCCTTGCACAAGATTATTGTATGGTATAATACATCCTTTATATATGTATGTGATATTAAAAATAAAAAGGGGCTCAGTTCTGGGTAACAGGATTGGTGGGCAGCATACCCCTAACAATTAGTTTTTTTTATTGTAAGTAACTTGTCTGCATTCGTTTCACTGTTTATTTTGGATTTTATACCATTTTTATTTTAGATGATAAGTTAAATAATGCAGTAGAAGTTATTCAGAATTGAGGAAATACTTCACTCTTTACTCTGTTGGCTTTCCATGGGGCAGTATGGATTGAACCATATACCATATCTCACTACTTGTTCTGTATAAATTATCTGTGTACACAAGCTGATTTTATTACTGTGTCTGGCTACAGTTCTTTTTCCCTTTTGCTACTGAATGTTGGATTAAATTTCATATTTAATTTGGATTCACATCTTAACGCCTTTTGTACAGAAAATAGAACTATTTAATTAAATGTGTATAAATATATATGTACCTTTATATACGTCACCCATTGTAATGTACCAGTTGTAAATGTTTAATGTTTGTTAAGAGACACTTTAACGCCGTAAAACAGATGGTCAACCCTTGATTTTATTTTATGGAAAATCTATAGGGTCTTTGTAATATAAGAGAATAAATATACAATGTAATAACTTTTGAAACATTGAAATACTGCCACAAAGTTGCATTTGTGGTATAAAATAAATAAATAAATAAAGTGTCATTACATTGTGGCACAAAAGTTATGAAGTATTTTATTTTTCCATTTAATGTCAAAATGTATGTATGGACAAAATCAACTCGTTCACGTTAACCGTGCAGTCACTCACATTTGTTGCATGCATTGCTATGACACATGATAGTGTGGACCGTGTAGAAAACAGATTTCCGCTCCAGTTTTTCAAGTACAGGTTCTACATGGAAAATGACAAGATATTCACAGTTTGCAAAATAAAAAAAGAACATTAGATAACCTATGTGGTCTCCTTTCAAGTTTGTACACTGCTTTCATGGCACTTAGCTGAGTACTTCTCAGATCCCTTCTTAAGGAACATGCTCTTACCAAGACGTCATCGCTGCACTCGCCTTGGATACGTGTTGTTACATGTGCTTAACTTGGGTCTATTATGTATGTAGTTTAGGGCCTCTCTTTAGTTATGTGCACTTACCAAATGTTCGTTCTTAAGATGTATGCTTTTATCTAATGTCCCATCATCGGGTATTTATACTAATTTGAATCTGTTCAGTCATGTGCCTATACTGGGTCTCTTCTTGAGCAGGTGTTTGTACTGTACACCAGGAGACACTTCAAGCAGCGGCCCTCGGGCTAAATGCAGCCCGCAGAGGGCTTTGATAGGGCCCTTCGTCTGTCTGCCTGTGCTAGTTTCATACTGGTCGCTCTCCAATATGTTCCAGTGCCCCGTTTTCTACAAGGAGTTTGCCACTCACAGCATCCTAAATGGACTCAAATTGGGAAATACCTCATTTTAGTAGATGCCTGTACAATTAACCTGATACTCTCCTATGTCAATAAATATTACATACGCAGTAAAATTAAATACTTGCGTTTTTCCAACAACACTAAATGTTAATGATAGGCCTGCGACACCTTTAGTTCCATTAGCATTATTTAGTGACTCCGGACCTTAGTCTTTCTAGCATTGCATGAGATTACACACTATTCATTTACTCTCAGGGAATGGCTGATAACTTACATAAGACTACCAGTGCATGGAAATCAAGCACAATGACCCATTCCTTGCAAGGCCGCATCCATGCCGAGTTATTGTGCTATATATTGAACAACTCATTGTTAGTTGGAGATCAGAAGGTTCCTGTGGTCCAGCTCCACACTTGTGCTATGAATACAAGCTTCCGTGTCAAATTAATAGACTTGCACTTTCTTGAGTAGGCCTTCACCCTAATTGAGAAGAACACAATCGTTGCCTAGTCTGTGCAATTTGCATGTAATTAATATTCCCTTAACGGCAGGCCAAATTCAGGCAGAGAGTACCGCCTGCGAATAATTGTGTGCGCACCCCCCAGGAAAATGCTAGTGATTGCCCGACTCTTACCACTTGCATTTATTTCCTTTCTCCCCTGCATGTTTGAAGAAGACCCCATGCATTAGCAATGACCATTCTTAGATTGCCACAATCAATTTCATAATATATTTTTATATTTGCTTACATTTCCTACTGATTGGATCTTTTGGGGATTTTTTTTTAAAAAGCTTTTTGCAACTGGTCTAGTGGTTTTGTTAGTTCTCCTTTTTCAGAAGTGTACGGGCCAGCGGGTATCGGAGCTGAAGTTGTAATGTAATATCCCTCACTGAATGGATTCAAACGGTGCCCTCTTTATACCTGAGCCCCACGCACGTTCTCCCCTTTCAGATTACAACTACTGTAAAAGCTGCTTTTGCTTTCACCGTTACTTTTTTTTGCAGCAATTTGACCAACTTTTTGCTTTATTACACCGTTTTCGCTCCGCTTATCCCAATAATCCGCTTAGACGCGGAATATTCTCGTATTACGTCTTCGTACGTAGCAGCAACGTTCGGTGAGGGGGGACTGTAGGATAGCGGATAATTGAAGCCCTTCACTTCTAGCTGGGCCTATAAAACAATGCACTGTAGGCCCCTCTTACAGGGAAGGAGGTTAACCCCTTTAATAGATGGGTGGTGGTAGGGGGGCATGCGGGGTAGAGGGAGTTGGGTTTTAAGAGCTGTTCACTTCCACGTACTGCAGTTTAGACATCAGGCCGCTACCTCTGCTTGCTGACCCTGATCTGCTTCCGGTCGGCCGCTCTCCTGGTGGAAAGGGGCCGACCGGCTTCACGACCTTAGTTGTCCTGCAGGCCTGGTGGCATGAAGACCCAGAGTTTCTCTGGCATGAGCCGCAAATGCAGTGTACAATACAGGCAAAGGTTGCATTGAGAATAAAGCCAGTACCTCCTCTTGTAACGGTTCTTGAGAACCTGCATGTTAGACACAAATGTATACACACCTACACACACCAAAAAGGTAAGTTATTATCAACCACTATATAAAATGTATCAATAGAAAATTAACATTTTTAATGCAAAAGGGCATAATCATGTGACCCATTTTTCTAGCTAGGGATCATGCAATGCATTGCAAGCACCGGGTAGTGAAGAGGTTAAACACTGGAATAACTGCTGACTCTTTATACAATGTTTAACATACAGGCATAACTCTTTGTCTATTCCAGGAGTCTGCAAACTTTCAAGGAAGAAGAGACATTTTATAAAAAAAAATGTCTTTGTCCAGAATATTCCGAGACACAACACATGCATGAATATTACACCCCCACAAACACACACACATATACTGTACACACCCTAATGGGTATATACTGTGTAACGGTGTTTCCCTGGGCCCTTCTGATCCTGACCCCATATGTGAGAAACTGTCCCAATTACATGTCTGTGTGGTGTGGTGCACCTGCTGGCTCACAGGACTCCTGAGTCTCCCGCATGTTGATAATGGGGATTTCACCATGACAGGCGTCTGAGGTAGTGTTCTGAGTCCTACTCAAATTTGGTACAGTGCCTCCACCCCATCCAGATCCCCACGATAGCAGGGAGGAGTTTCTGACGGGGAACTCCTTGGTGCACCTTCTCCCTGAGTAACTCCACGCACAGGCAAGAAGGGTCTTTTCATGGGCATCTTTATTAGCATGTCGTGTGGCAGACTGCCCATCACAGCGGCCGACACTTAGCCGCACATCTTGTAGTGATACTCCATTCAGAAGGTTCCTCCTGACTCTTCAATCGAGTTGCCTTTCCACCTCTCCCCTAAGGGAGACCACCAGCTGTGCCAGAGCCCTGGACACAGTGTGTACTCAGATTGTCCCTTTGTCACTCTGATAGACAGACGTGAACTGCTGCAGACACTTCACTCAGGATGAATATAACACGCACTAACTTTAGGAAGTGCTGTGCAATATATAGGCTCCAGAAAGACCCACCTCTGTGTCCCTAACAGTGGACACAAAGCATGCTGTCACTTCCTTTGCTACATATGACACATCACAGGGGTTTGAGGGCAAACCTCCATGATAACTACTGGCAACCCTGCCTTCTTACTAGGATTACTGCCAGCATGAGAGAGATCTGTACACCAATTTTACACATGGCTACAATTGTATAAGCATTAACATACAGTATGACAAACTTACTTTAATCAGAATTAGGGAAATTAAAAAATATGTGGGGGAATAAAATGCATCTCACTCATAAGTCCCTTTATTTAGTTTTTTTTTTCTCCTTTGTTTTTCATTTACAAATACACAATTTACATACACTAGCCACCCCAAATACACACACTACCCTCCCTCCCACCTCCAAATATACACACTTGCTTTGGGCTTGCCTCTCTCCCTCACTGTGCTGCTCTTGGCTGTGGGAGGGCCTGGCCTGTGCTGGTCGGGCACCTCCCCAGCTGTGGGCCTGCCTCCTACACTGTCCCACGCCAGGCCTCTCTCATGCCGGTGTACACTGGAAGTGCGCGCTGCAGCTTCCGGCACACGCCGACGTCACAGAGAGGCCCAGCGTGGGACAGTGTAGGAGGCAGGCCCACAGCTGAGGAGATGCTCAGCAGCAACAAGAGGCCCAAAATGAACCAATTACAGATGCAGTATTTCAAGAGAACACACCCTGTTTGTGTCAACAGGATATAAGCCCAAATAAGCGATATAGCTCGGTGGGTGCAGCACCTATGGTTATAAACTGAAGGATAGTGGGCTCCTATAGGAACAGTCCAATGAACGCCTCAGTGGGTAATATAAGGAGAAAACTACCCAAACAAAAAGCACTATGAAGGAGGCTATAAACATGTGAATAACAGAAGCTCCCTACAAAATACAGAGACAATCATGACAGAGTTTTACAGATTCAAGTCCCATGCTTTGCCTATACAGAACAGCCGAGGTCTGCAGTATGAGTCAAGACGCCAAAAAGTTACGTTTGTTGAGGGGAATAAGCCCTTGAAATGTCTCTGTCCTGCATCAAATGATGATAATGGTGCTGCAGTGGGACGCCGTCGGAGCGCCCTGAAGTACTGCCTGATTATGACATCAATCGTGGGTGTCGGACGACAGCGCGTCCTGTGATTGGATGCTTGTCCATGATCAACCCAGAAATGAATCTGATTGCTTGTCTGGATACAGCAGGGCTATGATGAGACTGCGCAAGCGCGCAATCTCCTTGCACTGGCTGTCGGCGTCCTCATCACCATGGTAACCCGTCGCCACAACACACCTCTCCTGTCCATTCGTTTAAAGACTCCAATCATCCAGCATTGTGTTTGCGAGCGCAGTCACCTCTGGTGTATCATTGTACATATATGAAAATATAGAAATGAGAAAATAAAGGGTTAATGTAAGCATGAACATCTTGATATTTGCAAATAAAGATAATAAACTTCCCAACATTCCCATATATAGGGCACAGTCCCAGGGCCGCGGACGGATTTCCCGGGGCCCAGGAATACAGTTCTGACCCTCTCCCCCCAAAAGCACAAACTTTGGGAAATATCATCTCTCCCAGCATGATAAAAAAAAAAGGACAGGAATACTAACAAAAAATAGTTTTTTCCAAAATTGATCGATGTTTCTCTTGTGGTCATTGTAAGATCAGTAAACATGTGTTAAAGTCCAAAACATTCATTAATATGGAGGGTAACAAATCATACATTATTGTGTCTTTCATTAATTGCAGCGCAGAATTCCTTGCTCATTTGCGGATGTAATAAAAGTGAAGTTGGCTTAACAACTAGAATGTTCAAACATTATGGAGCATATGAGACGTATCTTGAAGAGAGACATAACTCATCCAATCTCTAAACATTTCAGTGAATGCGAATCTGGAGCTTTGCAGAATTTTAAATGTATGGCTATTGAACATATTCAAACTCACTGAAACACAGCTCATTTTTAACTATATTTTATAGTTTATTTTATAGTTTATTTTATAGTTTATTATTTTTATTATCTTTCACTCTTCCCTCCCTGTCCCTCGCGTCAGTTCTCTTTGCTGACCGTTCCCTGTCACTTCCCGGTTGCCATTCAGCGCCCTGCTCTACGGCTGTGCATACCACAGACACTGCTCTGAACTTTGCACTCAGCCAGTGACGTCATCAGCGGGTGTCCCGCGAGACACAGAGGCGTGCTGCCGGCGTGTGGCAGTGGAGAACTGCAGCAGAGTACACTACACGTGCTGCAGGGACTTGTGTGTGAATCTACACGGCGGATTTTCCATCTAAGTATATAGGAACGGAGTGGGCACCCTCTACGGATCCAGAGGGCTTCCCCCCCCCCTTTCCTATTTGGACAGTTGATCGTGGGTCTCCGGTTCCTGCCTCCACAGCGGTTGAAGACTGATGAGTCCTGCTGTTCCCGTGTGTGGTAACCCCACTTAACAAACGCTTGTTTTTACATTTATTGATGTACGCAAAACTTATTCACTTTTAGTAAAACTGACATTTTAAACTGTACTTCACTATGTGCGTTGTGCGCCTTGTCTTTTCTTTGTTCTCCCTCCACAGTGCCTTCAAGCGGGCGCATTCCTGCTGCAACCCGTAAATTACCTCTAGGGTTTTGGTGCTGGCTAGGTCGTTCCCCCCAAGGTGTAGAACAATAACGTCCGATTCCACCTTAAATTTTGCCCACGCCTTGTCCAGAGCCGGTTGCAGATCAGCCAAGCGCATCCCTCTCTTACCAAGCCATCGCAAATTCACCCTCTCTTCCAAAAACCCCAGCTGCTGGCCGCACCGCTGATGCTTCGCCCATTCGTGCGCCCAATGGATGAAGGAATGACCCATGATCCAAACTTCCTGGGTTCTTGCATGGCTACCTACTGAGAGGGAGAAACATGTTAATACTCTTGCGTCCGCACGCTGCTGTGACCTTTGGCCCTGATGTAACCTCTATAGGCACTGGATTTCCACCTCCCCAGTTTTTTTATTTGTCCTGGCGTACAGCCGTTCTCAGTTGCCGCTGTAGCGGCGCCGATTCTGAAGGAATGAGTACCAAATAAACTGGAATCCATCCCCCCAGCTGCAAGGCACCGCCTAAAAACGCTTTGAAACTGGTACCTTGTGAGCGGCGTCGCGTCCTGATGGACGAGGAAATTGCCCCCTACCTTGGGCCTATGCCTTGCGTAGCGCTTAATCAGCGCCACTGGGCACACTTTTTCATTACGGTTCCTCGTGAGATGAACCCACGCTCCCCTTCCCGCTTGGTCGGTTTTAGACCTGTGGATCTTGCACGCCACCGACGTAGCATTAATAATCACGTTTGAGAAAAGCAAACCCACACCCTGGCTTGCTTTAGATGCTGCCACTAGCTCGCCGACCCTGAAGGCGCCAAAGAAAGCCACGGCAAATGCGACTCTGAACAGTTCCCTTTCCGCTGTATTGACACATACCTCTTTTGCTGCCATCATCAATAACCCAAGCCTGTCTAGCATTACCGGCTCCCTACCGTCAGTTCTCTTGGCTTCGTCCCTACCCCAGCCTATGAGGATTCTCCTTACTATGAAATCCTTGGTTATGTCCTTGCGGTTATGGAGCTTCAGGAAGAAAGCCAAACCTGCCAACATGGCCCCAACACTGATCCGCGTCACCCCAGCTGCCTTCTGGGCCTGGAGGAAGCTAATTATCCGTGCGCTGCTACCTCGCTTACCCTCAACGCTGTCCTTTTGCTTGAATGCTAGCCATGTGTGCCAAGCCCGGAGGTAGGTTTTCCAGGTGCGTGGGGCTAGCGACTTCTGGACCAGGTCCATTAGTCCGATATCCCTATCTGCCAAAGGTGACGTGGGCACGTTAGACCTATGGCATTTGCCGCTGGCGCTTCTCGCCTAAACGAAGTCCAATTGAACCGCGATAAGGCTATCACGTTTAATCTCCCCGGGACATGCTTGGCTTTAAAGTTGATGTTGCTGCGCATGCAAAGCAGCACCAGCCTCCGCAGCAGCCGGATCACCGGGCTTGATGTTGCGGAGAGGCTGTTTACTGCTCCCACCACCCCCAGGTTGTCAGACCAGAATATGATGTGTTTATTACTGAGCTCCTTAGCCCAAAGCTCCACCGCCACTATGATGGGAAAAAGCTCCAGGAAGGCGATATTCTTTGTTAAACCCGAGTCTACCCATGCCTGGGGCCATGGTTCTGCTCACCATTCCCCTTTTAGGTAAGCCCCGAAGCCTAGCGACCCCGCCGCGTCTGTGAACAACTCTAGCTCCTGGTTACTACGGCCCCCTTCTATCCATAGCTTTTTGCCATTAAAGTCCTGGAGAAAAGCTTCCCAGACACCCAGGTCTGATCTAAGCTCTTTAGTGACCCTGATGCGGTGCAGTGGTCGGGATACCCCTGCGGTCGACCTCTCTAATCTCCTGCTGAAAATCCTGCCCATGGGTATGACCCTACATGTGAAATTTAGGAGCCCGAGCAGTGCCTGCATCTGCCTTAGTGAAACCTTCCTAGCACCCTTGCATTCCTGAATAAGACCCCTCAGTTTGATAACTTTATCCCTGGGCAACCTAGATTCCACGGCCACTGAATCGATCTCGATCCCTAGAAATGATAAGGTGCTGACCGGGCCCTATGTTTTGTCCTTAGCTATGGGTATCCCCATGTTACGCATTAGCGCAGAGCTGCTCTCTAAGAGCCTCTTGCAAAGTGTGGACTCAGGGGGCCCCACGAGGAGGAAATCATCCAAGTAATGTGCTATAGTGTCACACCCCGTACGATTCATTATGCACCAGTGTATAAACGTGCTAAATGCCTCAAAAAAGGCGCAGGAAATGGCGCAGCCCATGGGGCGGCACATGTCCACATAGTAAGCCCCCTCGAACTTGCAACCCATGAGCCTGAAACTATCTGGGTGTAATGGTAATAGGCGAAATGCTGACTCTATGTCCAGTTTGGCCATAAGGGCCCCCCTCCCATAAGTCCTGACTATGGTGATGGCCCTATCGAACGATTGGTATTGGACATGGCACACCTGCTGATCGATAGCGTCATTGACGGATCTGCCCTTGGGGTAAGATAGGTGCTGAATGAGCCTGAATTTGCCGGGTACTTTCTTTGGAACTACCCCTAAGGGGGATATGATTAAATTGTGTATGGGCAGTGAGTGAAATGGACCTGCCATGCGTCCCAGGCTTACCTCGTTGTTAATTTTTTCCCGCACAACGTGCAGGTAAATCGAGGCGGATTTAAGGTTGCGACTTGCGCGGGTGGTTACCAAATTGGACCCAACTGGAATGACAAAACCCTCCCTAAAACCTCTCTCGAGAAAGTCCGCTGTCGCCTGACAAGGGTAGGCCTGGAGCCATGGCAGCATACATTCTAATTTAATTGGCGTTTCCGCCCTTGCCAGGGCCACTATCAGCCTGCTTGCCGGTGGTCTTGGCTTTTCTAAAACATTTCTGCGCTGGGTGGCCGCCGCTGCAGATTGAACAAACGTGTAGGAACCTACACTCCCCTCCCCTTGAGCAAGAGTTTTTATTGAAGTCCCAGCACTCTGATCTCTTGGGTTTACCCGGTGGTTGATTAGCTGGCTGCCCACCCGGCCCCCTGGCAAAGGGAGCCAATTTCTCCGGTGTAACCCGGCGGATCCATAAGTCCAGGTCCTTAGTGCCAAAATTCAGAATGGGGTTACCGTGCATCTTGTGCCTAAACTCCTCATCGTATTCGTGCCATGCTGCTCCCCCGTACGTTTTGTGTGTGTCGTGTATCAGTTCAATGTACTTAAGGACATTCAGGCCCTCCTCTGGGTGCTTCTCCAGCAGGCAGCTGGCTAAAACTAGGTAACCCCTTAGCCAGTTGTCCATGGTTTTATGCTTGTTACCGCCCTCATCGCCTGCAGCCTTCGCTTTTTTCTTGGCCTGCAACCCCTCAGTAGAAAGGTCGTATACGTCTGTGAATTTCCCTTTTATAATTGCTTTTCTCACCTTGGGTGTAACCCGACTGGAGAGAGAGGTCATAGCGCAGGCGTATGTGTCCTTCCCCTTCATCGCTGCGCTGGCGCTGACGCTACCGTCCTTTATTTTTGAGGCCTTGCTCTCCCCCGCTGCCTCCTGCGTTGCCCCGCTTGGCCTAGCCTTAAGTGCCCGGTTAATTCCCACTAGCTGTTTCTTTAGGAATATATACATCGGGGTCTTGTGTAGTCGCGTTGCACTCTCTGACTCTGAAATGTCGCTGTCGCTGTCACTATCCGAATCGCTAGTCTCAGTACTAGACATAGGATTCATTTCCATACCCTGAATCCCGTCGGTCGGGTCAGCATCCTGCGCTGACCCAGAAGTGGAGCATGTCGACTGGGTGCGGCGTCTATTGTCCTCTTCGCCGTGCGCTGCTGAAGATGGGTAGAGGTCCTGGTCCGACTCCCAGGCGTGAGATGACCGCTCATTGGCCGCCGCTTCCTGCTGAAACTGAGAAGACCGAGCCTGCGGTTCCCATGCGGGAACCAGGGGCTGGGACACATTAAATCCCCCGACCCGACGTGACCCCTGGGTGGGAGGGGCAGGGGCCCCACGGTGGCTGGGGCGGTTATATACTGGACCGCCCACGCCCCTGCCAGCTGGAGGTAAGTAGGTGGGATGGTTGGGTATGGCGTGTGGCGGTATGTAGTATGTTGTTGTTTCACGGTAGTAACCCTGCTCACAGTCTGTCCTGTACTGTGAGGGGTAAGGTTGAGGTCGCCCTGAGGGGTGAAATTAAGATCGCCTTGCAGTACCGCTAGGGGCCTCATGGTGGCGCTGCTGCATTGAAGAGCCAAGGCAAAAGCCTGCCTCTGCAGACCTGCCTGTCATCTCCTGTCCCCTTAAGGAACTCGGGCAGGGAAACCCCCTCTCCCCCTGCTCATAGAAGCCTGTGGAGTGAGAGGGAAGCAGGGGGAGGGGCCAGGCTGCAGCCCGCGCAGGGGAAGAGCGCCCCTCCCTCCCCTGCTGCTGCACATGGGAGGGAGGTGAGTAATGGCGCAGAGGAGCACGTGGACCCCGGCCGGAGGGGTAAGTGAGCAGGGGGAGCGGGTCCTGGCAGTCCCCCCGATCGGGTTGAGAAAGAAGGAAGGGGGGGACCTGGCCAGCGTGTGCCCTGGGCGGCGCCTGATATTCCCCGCGATCGGAGTGAGGAGGTTGGTGGAGCTGGATGCGGCCGGGGGGGTGATTGAGCCGGGGGGAGCGGGGCCCGACCAGCACTCGTCCTGGCCGGCGCACGCGGCGCCAGATGGTTCCCGCGGTCGGGTTGGGAGGGCTGGTAGTGGGGGGTCTGGCCATCGGGCAGCACGTTGCTGTCATCGGCAGGGGGGTGAGCGGGCTGGCGACGCGGGGGCTGGCGGAGGAGAGGCCGCACACTATTGAGAGCGGAGCGGCTCTCCCCAGAGATCTGGTCCTCCAAGCCTGAAGGCTGGCGGCGTGGGGCCCGGCGAGACCGCGCTTGGGCAGGGGAAGGTGAGCGGGGCTTTGCAGGGGCCCGAACCGGGAGGCGGCCTCGGGAAGAGGGGCGCTTGGGGGAGGGCCTGGGAGCAGTGGAGGGGACAGGGGAAGTAGCGGACGCTGGCGGGAGGCGTCTGCGCTTGGCGGGGGACCTGGTCGGGCTGGGGGGATGGGCACGTGGGTTTCTGCCCGCACCTCTGCGCTGGGATCTGCGCGGGGCAGGGACACTTACCTGATCCTCTGTTGCAGCCGCAGCATCGGATTCAGGATCCAGGTGGGTGAGGATGGCAGGGCTCGAGGGGTCTTCATACAGCGGTGAGCTGCTGTAATCCACGAGGCCTGTCATCATATCTGGAAAGATGTGCAGATCCGCAGCAAAAATCCTGTAAGGTAAGGGAAAAAATTCCGTTAGCTCTGACTCTTCCCCCCTAGGGACCCTCTCCTTATACCCTCTCATCCCCCTCCCCCTAGATGGGAGGGGACAAGCAGCCTTCCCACTCCGTGGGGGAAGTGGGGTTATCCGACCCCCCAGCTCACGCCAATCAGGACGTCGCAGCCCTTAAGGAGCCTACGACCCCATTTTGGGGCCTCTGTCTCATCATATGTAATCTGTTTACAATCATTATATATTTCTTTCTTGTATTCTTTTTTAGATATTAAAAACATCATTTATGCTTGTTATTTCCTTTGAGGATATTTGTCTTTTTGACAAATGATATAAGTTCTTTTTGGATACAAGTAAAGAAATATATGTTTGTTTGAATTCCATTTATACATAGCACTTTAACAGCTATTTCATGCTGGAATTTACATTGTATAATTTAACTCTCAGATGTTGTTAGAAACAACATCTGATCAGGACTGATTGGTAATTATTGGTAATTATAATACACTCTCTATTTCAGATATATTCTGTGTATCATTGAGTGCCACAAGGATTAGCTATTATACTACACTTTGTTAAATATATAGCTTAATTAATGAGATTTGCTGTTATTGTTCTTTTTGCTATGCGTAGCTACATTTGGGCAGTTGTTTCATTGTTATTCTCTTGCTGTTTGTATCAATGATGGTTTATTCTAAATTGTACAATTTTGTGGTTATATCATGGCTTTAGCATTTGTGATACAACTTTACCACTGTGGTTAGATATTGTAACTCTTCAAGAATGACCCTAAGTGGATGAATATACATTGTTTTATTTTTTGGCCATAATATAGTCCAAAACAATGTGAAGAACTATTTTAGTCATCCATTGACTTACTATCAGTATGTGTACATTCAGTGATAGATGCACTATTTCCCTTTTCCTTTATCTTTAAAGAACAGGGATTGTGTTCTACTATTCATGCAGTTGGTTTTTCTTATCTAAGTTAATGCTTGTCATGGTTTATTATGCCATCATCTGATTACATTCAATTACTATCAGACGTTGTTTTGAAAGAGGACGGGCTATGTAAGAGACGTGTTCAGAGGTACGCAATGGAGACCGTTTAAAGTGACACTAAAATTAGGCTTTATTGTGCCTGTCCCTTTAACACAGCAAAAACCTTTAAGCAAAAGAAAACCTACTCCACTTTGGAGAATATCTACACATGTAGTCCAGCCCTCTCTTAATGGGTGGTTAGCTAAGCTAATTGCCAGCCCCAAATATATATGTATATATATATAGATATATAACAGTCCCAAAAGAAAGTCTTATCTGTTTCTTGTAGTTGTAAGGGAAGGCTTCTCTGCTCTCCTGGGTCAGCACCCTTGTGTGCTAAGGCAATGTCTGTCCAGGTATAGAGGTCTGGTCCCCTTGTCTTGCTATCAGCATACAGTCCAGTCCTTCTACAGCTCAAGACATCTGTTCCTCGTGTCAGTCCAGTGTGGACTAAGGAAAATCTTCTTCCTGTTTCTGGGAACAGGCTTTTTCTAACAGAGTCTTCATCAACCAGGTGGAGTCTGATTAATTGCTAGTGTGCCATTAACCAGTACACTGCTGGATTAGAGGCACATTTCTTAACAGGGATAAATCCCTGTTACAGGCTATATAAATCACCTGTGCCTATGTTACTGCATACTCCTTGAGAAAGCGCTGTCTAAGCGTGAAATGCGTGGGAGTGCTATTCCACTGTTTTGTCCTATTCATGTTTTTTATTATGTAATCCAATCATTTTTTGTATTTTGATACGCTCCCGGTGGTTTGTTGAGTGCTTTTTCTATGGGTACGCAGTCCAGCCTATCCCCTGCTACTTTTCTGCTTCCTGAATCCCGATTGGTGAGACGCACAGCAGCCGTGCAGGCTCGACACATGAGACTTATGTTCAATAGGTAAACAGGACACTGTGATTTATCTGGAGCTGCCGTGCACTGCACCGCGACATTGGAAACCGGACTCCGCAACAGTGATTCAATCGGAGCTGCTACTCCCTGCACCGCGACGTTCGAGACCGAAGCAGGAGACAGTGAACCATTCAGAGCTGCCATACTCTACACCGCGACACTAGAGACCGAAGCAGGAGACGGTGAACCATTCAGAGCTGCCATACTCTGTCCCCGGGATATCGGAGCTCCTATTTGGAATGGGGCTTCAGAGGTAACTTACTTTTCCTCTGTTGTGATTTCCCCTTACCAGTTGCTCATATTCAAAGTCTTTATCTCCTGTTCTCTTACCATTAGACTAGTACACGGTCATTTTTGCACACCTGCAACCCAAAGCTGCTGACTATACCCAGACTCAATTTATATATGGTTCATTAACATATTATGGGACTCATGCAAGTTCTATTTGTTAGGCTATTCTTGGAGCTATGAATGACTAATTGTTTTCTCTATGCTTTTTGTTTGGGCAGTTTGCTCGTTACATTACCCACTGAGGCCTTCATTGGACTGTTCCTGTAGGAGCCCACTATCCTTCTGTTTATAACCATAGGTGCTGTACCCATATTTAGGCTTCTTCCCTGTTGACACAAACAGGGTGTGTTCTCTTGAAATGCTGCATCTGTAATTGGTTCACTTTTTTTAGGGAGTTTTTTGTAACAGGGCAAAAGGGAAGTACCATTGGTCATTTTGACCTTTGGGAACAGGCCTGAAGAAGGGGCTCACCCCCTGAAACATTGCCCCCCTATTCCCCTGTATTCACCTTTTTTCCCCCCTTGTCTTTCCTTTCCCTCTCCTTCCCTTTCCCTGTGTTTTCCCTCCCTTCACATCGTCATTTACTGTATAGTGTTATGGATGTATACTCACAATAATCATCACTATTATTGTTGCACATACCCTATGGTATGTTTGGATTTATTATTGTTCAACTTTTTCGCGTCTTAAATCAATTGGCTTATTCCTATTGTTCAGTAGTTCTTACATGTGTGCTGGGTACTTATCCACATTGTAGACTCTGGTACCTTATGATTCTGAACAGAAGGATCATCACATGCATCCACATAACATAATAGCATAACACTCCCCCTTAAACACTGCATAGGTGTATGTCAGTGTCTGTTGCTTAGGCCAGGGGTGAGCAAACTTTTTATGCCGAGCCCCCCTTTTTATCCATGAAATTTCTCGCCCCCCCCCGCCTGATGTAATCAAAATCACATGAAAAAAAAAACCTTTATTATACGGTATAATGTGAATAAAAAATATGTCTAAGGCCGCGCGTATAGTGCCCGCGACGGAGACGCGTGACGTCACCCGTCGCCACTAGCGAAAGTTGTATTTCGCTTTGTGACGGCAGGGGCGACCAGGCCATTGATTGGTTCAGGGGCTGTCACATGAAGCGACAGCCCCTGAAAAATCAAATATTGCCGGCTTCAAAAAATCGCATCGCCCCGTCACGCTTACTATAAGTGCACGCGGCGGCGCCAATGCATTTGTTTTCGGGCGACGTCGCGTCGCTGGCATTATAAGCGCAGTCTAAATACTTACATACTTCAACAGCTCGCTCTTGCAAAATTAGGCTGTGTCCACGCTGCCGCTGAGAGCGGTGGCATCACCAACTCTCCAAGCATGAGCGCAGGGTGTCCTGCATAATTCATAGTATGATTGATATAGTGGCCACTGACCCTTTCACTTGCAGAGGATCACAGCGAAGCAGGCTGCCAGCGGAGGAAAGCAGGAACACAGCGCTATCGCAGGGCAGACACCGGAAGGAGGGGCGTTTGATATCACAGCGCTCACGCGTGCTCCTCCCCCGTACCTCCGAATCATGTGGACATCACCTGCACTATCCTGTTCGGCCGAGCCACGCACATCTTCGGCTGCCCGCCCGCGCACATCTTCTTGGCAGCCCGCGCGCGCACATCTTTTTCGCCTGCGCACCCAGCTTTTGCCACACGTGCCCCGCCTAAATCTTGCGCCCGGGACGCCCCCCAGTTTGAGCACCGCTGCATTCAATCACAGACAACACACACACAGCACACACACAACCCCCCCCACACACACACACTCAACCCCCCCACACACACACTCAACCCCCCCACACACACACACGCACCCCCCCACACACACACACTCAACCCCCCCACACACACACTCAACCCCCCCCCACACACACACATACTTAACCCCCCACACACACACACTCACCCCCCCCACACACACACACACACACTCAACCACACACACACACACACACACAGACACTCATCCACACACACACACAGTGGGTGGGGGGGGGGAGAAGGAGGCGGGAGTAACTAAGCCTGCTCAGGTCCCCCCATGTGCTGCTGAAAATGGGCGGGTAACAGACAGGAGGAGGAGGGCTTGTCTGTGTGCAGGGAAGGCCCCGCAGCAAGGCCCCGCCCCCCTGCAGGCATACACAGCAGGGAACTGGAAACAGCCTCAGCACGGAGCTTCTGGCCGCCCGTGCACAGCTCTGCCCGCCCCCAGGTTTCTCCGCACACTGCCTGCGCCCCCCCTAAATTATCTTGCGCCCCCCAATTTGCGCACCGCTTTCTTAGGCCACCCAAACCTGGGTAGCAAGGTCTGTGTAATGGTGTCGGTATACTGTTGGAGCTCTTTAATAGTATTTGTGTAACAGGCCTGAACATTGCAAATGGTTCTGTACCGCTTTACTTGGCTTCCGTGGAGGATCCCATCTGATGGGGCACGTGCCTCCTGCTGCTTTCCGCTGGCTGCTCCACTTGGCTTCTGCTCTCGCGACTCCTTTTAGCCAGCGTCTGCTTACTCGTGCAGATCGCAGCTTGGCTCTTAGTCACCACCGGTCTGCCCTGAGATCACTCGGGCATACGCAGCTCACTGAGACGGGGGCTGCTCTCGCTAGGGTGTCAGTAACTCTCCCATCTCCTCATGCTCCTTTCTATCCTTCTTCTTGATAAAGTGCAACTTTCATTGCACGAAACACGTAGAAGGTTGCAGCCTTCCACATTTTAATGCTTCCATAATAAAGAAGATTTTTGCCAGACCTGCTGTCACCCCCTCTTTGCTGTGCGTTGCTTCAACCTACTCTGTACTCCTTTCTATCCTCTCCAGTTTCTCGGTCCACCGACCTCTAATCCTGTGCACTCATTATCTGTCATGTTTCCCTATCTCATCAGCAGGGTCTTCTGGGAGTTGTAGTCCTGCTGCTGCTCTGTCATTGGCTCATTCCCAGCAGCACACACCAGAGAGGAACACAGCCAGGGAGCAGTATGCATACATAGTTATATCCTCAGAAATATTATTTGTTTAGCACTTTGTGGGTCTGTTTGAATAAAAGAAGCTGATTAAACCCCCAGGTATAGGGTGCTGCACACACAGCCCATTCCTACATCATCTGCTGCCGCCGCTGTCGCTTTCTATCAAGGTTGGTTACACCTATAAAAAACATATACGTTTGTATCAAATATTTTAAAGCTACAGTCATTTGTTGCCCATATATATGGATTGCATGTCTACCGGAAGGTTCCTATTCTATTACCCATATATACAATATAGCCAAAGTCACCAAAGACAGACTAAAAACCTATTTAATAGCATAATCATGTATTTCTTCATATATATACAGTAAATACAGTCATGTGAAAAAGAATGTACACCCTCTTTGAATTCTATGGTTTTACATATCAGGACATAATAGCAATCCACTGTTCCTTAGCAGGTCTTAAAATTAGGAAAATACAACCTCAGATGAACAACAACACATGACATATTACACCGTGTCATGATTTATTTAACAAAAATAAAGCCAAAATGGAGAAGCCATGTGTGAAAAACTAAGAACACCTTATGATTCAATAGCTTGTAGAACCACCATTAGCAGTAATAACTTGAAGTAATCGTTTTCTGTATGACTTTATCAGTCTCTCACATCGTTGTGGAGGAATTTTGACCCACTCTTCTTTACAACGTTGCTACAGTTTATTGAGGTTTGCGGGCATTTGTTTATGCCCAGCTCTCTTAAGGTCCAGCCACAGCATTTCAATCGGGTTGAGATCTGGACTTTGACTCGCCCATTGCAACACCTTGATTCTTTTCTTTTTCAGCCATTCTGTTGTAGACTTGCTGGTGTGTTTGGGATCATTGTCCTGTTGCATGACCCAATTTCGGCCAAGCTTTAGCTGTCGGACAGATGGCCTCACATTTGACTCTAGAATACTTTCGTATACAGAAGAATTCATGATCGCCTCACTTTGGTCCCGTCTGTCCAACGGACATTGTTCCAGAATATTGTGGTTTGTTCAGATGCAACTTTGCAAACCTAAGCCGTGCTGCCATGTTCTTTTTAGAGAGAAGAGGCTTTCTCCTGGCAACCCTTCCAAACAAACCATAATTGTTCAGTCTTTTTCTAATTGTACTGCCATGAACTTTAACATTTAACATGCTAACTGAGGCCTGTAGTCTGAGATGTAACTCTTGGGTATTTTGCAATTTCTCTGAGCATTGCACAGTCTGACCTTGGGGTGAATTTGCTGGGATGTCCACTCCTGGGAAGAGTGGCAATTGTCTTGAATGTTTTCCACTTTTGAATAATCTTTCTCACTGTTGAATGATGGACTTTAAATTGTTTGGAAATGGCGTTATAACCCTTCCCAGATTGATGGGCAGCAACAATTGCTTCTCTAAAATCATACCAATTAGATTGTAAGCTCCTCGGAGCAGGGACTCCTTCCTTAATGTTACTTTTACAGTATGTCTGAAGCACTTATTCCCATGATCTGTTATTTATATTATTTGTTATTTATATGATATGTATTACTACTGTGCAGCGCTATGTACATTTATGGTGCTATATAAATAAAGACATACAATACAATACAATATCTGATGTCTTTCCTCCTTGGTATTGTGTTAACACACACCTGAATGCTCCAGACCAGCAAACTGCTAAAACTTCGGCTTTTTTAGAGGCGTTCACACTTGCTGATGATCAATTAATTAAGGGCATTTGATTAGCAGCACCTGTCTGCTACTTAGGGGCCTATGCAGAAAGCAGCGATGCGCGGTATATCGCCAGGATGCAGGGAAATTTTTAAACAGAAATGCATGAAATGGCGCGAAAAGGGAAAAGAGAGAAAAGCGGCAATTTTGTTTTTTGTTTAAAAAACGCGTTGCGCGGTTGGCGCGAACCTATATTTCTACCCTATTTCAAACCGCCGTATGCAGGAAGGGGCGATCATCATTTTGCGGCACATGTCGCCAAAAACATGGAGAGATTTCCTCCAAGTATGCACGCCAACAAAAGTTGGCAAGAAGGTGCATGTGAGCGGCAATATCCGTTTTTTTCTAAGCTGTTTTCTACAGCGCGAATCTCTCCGTTTTCAACTCTCCATATGCATGCATGGTAATAATGTAACTTAGCGTTCCTTTCTGCATACGGAGGTAAATTCACGGCATTTTGTAGTAGTGGTTAAAAGCGCCAATTTTTAAAAGAGCTGCTCTCTGCATAGGCCCCTTAGCATCTTAATTCCTATGGAAGCAGTAAGGGTGTACTTAGTTGTTTCTTAAAAACAGTCCAGTGCTAAAGTGGGGACTTAGAAAACATTCCGGTTTAAAAAGTCCTGCTGCCTTTTTCCTTGCAATCGCAGCAAGGCATCTCTGGGCCCGGTCCGACCCGTTCTTGCCCTTATGGCAAATTGGACTTCTGGAATCTTGGCACAAGCATTGAATCCCTTTGAATCACTGGGAAAAACCTCTCTTAGGAATCTGCCAAATCTGAGCTAGGTCAGAGTTTTTTTTAAAACCTCTGTTATTCATTCCCAGAAACCCTGCAGCCCAATCAAAAAACCTTTGCAATTTCCCTAGCAACCAATCTGAGCCGACGAGATGGGGTTTCCCAAACTCCTGAGTGTTCCCAGGGGCATGCCACGTATTCTTCTCTGCCCCTTTGCCCCCCACGGTGCGAGGCTCTACTCTGTCTGGGCTAGGCCACACGGACCCTTTGAGCTGAGGATGTGAGTACTCAAGCAGAACCGCAATACCCCTCCTGTTCTAACACCTCGGCATCCCTGAGGCTTTCAAGTCCTGACTTTTCACAGACCCGTAGGCACCAAGCTTAGTAGCCATCTGGTCTGCCCCGAATCCATGACTTGGAAATCCCACCGTTCATTTGCAGGTTACCAGTACATATACCTATTAAATATACTTCTTTAATAAAATATACAGTATCCTGTCTTATGTGTGGTAAAATATATAAGTCTCTGTTCTGGTGTCAGGGATGGAGCGAGAGTATAGTCCACCTACCCTCACGAGCCTCGTGCTTGGCACACATTAGAAAAATAACTTTTCAAACTTTTACACACTGCAAACATACTCGGCTTTATCACCTAGCTGGAGCATCCCCTGAACCCTGAAATACTAGGCTCAGGGGACCTGGGCATGTATCTGGGTACCTGTCCTTATATTTGGGACCCCTCTTTATACTAGGGACTCCTTGACTGTTTCAGGTACATTTTGCATCCCTGTGCTTCCTTTTACCTGTTCTGGTCTGTGCTGAAGCAGGACCTCCTAGTGGTGAGACGCAAGAACGCTTTTCATGGTAGGGTTTTGACCGGAGCACTGCGCTTCAATGTAGCCAGGAATCTAACCTGAATCCTGGGTAAATTTTTTGGGGTCTCCAATAACTTTGGAACCCCGCTAAATAGACGCAATCTGACAGAAGTTTCTCCGTCAAACTCACAGTCTAGAAATCTCCCGGTCCCAGCATCCCAGGAAAGGCAAAACACCCAGAAATCTTTAATGTCGCATAATTTGCACACAGTCACAGTAATGCATTTAGGACATCTGAGTCCAAGAGCTGACACTCTAGGACCCCAACACACGGATCAGGGGTAACCAAGTGGGCTTGACCTTTATTGATAAGCCTGGTTAATTAATTAATTAATTTATTTTATTTATTTATTTATGAAATATTTTACCAGGAAGTAATACATTGAGAGTTACCTCTCGTTTTCAAGTATGTCCTGGGCACAGAGTAAGACAAATAATACATGGTTACAAATACAGTTACATAAATGAACAGTACATTATAAACCTGACATTAACCCCTTCACCGTCATTAAGAGCATAGATATATACACGTATTAACGCTAAAACTACATTCCATTATCAGTTTTCCCTGTATAGTCACCCTCCTTCACTATATAAATACTGCTTAAAATCACAATTAATATGTGCTTCCTTTATCTTTCATTAGAATTCCTAAGGGCTAATGTCCACATCCATTAGGCGTGAATTAGATATAATTTTTTTTTTTTAATCATTATTAAATCAATATCAATATTGAACCCATTTGGCATAAGAGTTTTCAACATACTGTATATATCTAATATAGTACATCTCCCATTTGGATATCTGTATTGTTCTATTGCCCCTCTCCAACTTTGTTTAATATTTTCTATTCCCATAAACTGTAATCCTTCTGGATCCTGCCCATGGCATTCTGTAATATGTTTAGAAACACTGTTGCAAAAAACCCCAACCTTTTCTATGTGTAGCCCCCTGCTAAAACCAGGCCCGTTTTAGCATGCAGGCTAGGGCAGCACTCTGGCAGTGTAGGGGTTAAACCCATTATACATGGTCCTGCATGTGAGCTGGCTCAGAGATAGGATAGAATGTTGCAGATCCCAGACACATGAGGCCTGACTCAGAGCTAGGAAAGTTCTAGTAGGCCATGTGACTGGTGGGGGGACAGATTGCACAGCATGTTTTGCCCAGAGACAGAGAAAGGGAAAGGTTGACACTCCCTGGGTATAAGAGGTGAGGACCCACCCTAGAGAGAAGGAGGTGCTGGGGCAGACTGTGCTAGGTGTGCGGTGCAACAGAGGTGCTCATGCTGCAGGGAGCAGGGCTGTAGTCCAGAACTTTATAGGGATCTGGGGCTGAGTCTGCTTCTTCCTCAGCCAGGATCAGGATGGGTCCTGGGAGGAACTGCAGGCAGAGGGAGAACTTCTGCAATAAAGACATGCTGAAAACCTGTCCTGTCTATGCTGTGTGATATGCTGATCCTGCTGACAATAAAAGCAAGCATCCTGTTTAAAAAGTTCCTCTCCTGAACAGAGCGGGATCTGCTCTGACTTTGGCGGGCTGGAGGAATTACGTCATCCGAACGGGACGGCGTCGCATCATCGTCTTGCGAGAATCCCGTCCAGCCCACACGGGAAGCACAGACTCAAAGGAGCAGCCGGCGGCTGGGTGGCAGAGAGGAACGGATGGCGCTCTAAAAGCCACGGAGCACAGCGTCTTCCGCCCAGGAGGGGATGGGGGTTGTTTGGAGAAGGTGAAGAGGGGGGGGGGGGGTTGGAGAAGGTGAAGGGGGGGGTTTGGAGAAGGTGAAGGTGGGGGGGGGGTTGGAGAAGGTGAAGGTGGGGGGGGGTTGGAGAAGGTGAAGGTGGGAGGGGGGGGTTGGAGAAGGTGAAGGTAGGAGGGGTTTTTTTTTGGAGAAGGTGAAGGTGGGGGGGGTTTGGAGAAGGTGAAGGTGGGGGGGGGGGTTGGAGAAGGTGAAGGTGGGGGGGGTTGGAGAAGTGGGAGGGGGGTTTGGAGAAGGTGGTGGGGGGGTTTGGAGAAGGTGGGGGGGGGTTGGAGAAGGTGAAAGTGGGGGGGGGGTTGGAGAAGGCGAAGGTGGGGGGGGTTGGAGGAGGTGCTGGTGGGGGGGTGTTGTTGTAATTCAGTTAATAAATATGGTTATTTAAATTACGGGGTATAGGTTGAGGGCTAATATGCTTAGATTTATTCATCTTGGAAACGTCTGGGGGATTGGAGATTAGAGATGGAGAGGTTGTAAAGCTTCTAGTTGTATAGTTATATAGTTAAATAGCTAAAGAAAGTTTGGAGATCTCGGCATGATAAGTTATATATAGACAAGTTATAAGATATATGTTATATGTCACATAAATTGTATGGTGTTACAGACGATACCATATAATATGTGTTTGCAAATAATGTAAATAATAATAAATAATGTATATACGGTATGAGGGCAGGCACAGGTGGACGTTAGACACTTGCTTAGACAGGTAACACATATGAAGTACATATAGTAGATGAGAGTTAGGTAAGAGATATGAGCTTGGTAACATTAGATAAGTTATAAAATTTGGGTTAGTTAGTAAGTATTCTGAAACACGTGATAGGTAATTGATAGCATATTATAGTAGGTAATACCCAAGTCAAAGTAAGTAAATAGGTAATAGGTTATCAGACATATAGACACAAAAACTAGAAGGACAATGTTAATGATGGTAAGAGGTATTCCAAGTAAGGTATTTTAAAAATAGTAAATAAGTTAGTGCTGTAGTTCGCTAAGAAGTTTATGATTAACAAATCACTGAAGTTTAAGTTTTCGTTAAAAGACAGACACGCGCCGGTGGGATTCGCTTCCGGCGTCGTGCATGCGTTCCTCGTATAGGTTCCTGGGGAGTCAGGGCCATAAACAAGTCCCAAGGGGGTCAGTCCCCAGTGGAGAAGGCCGGCCGCTTTCAAAGGCCAGGCATAATGACCTACCCTTTGGGCGTCAGAGTCGCACTCGGGGGACCCCGAGTCGGGCTCTGGTTTTTCGTTTGTTATTTTCTATGTTCATAACTTTGTTTAATTTATGTTTGGTATTTTGTTTTACCCCTATGTGTTTTCCCTTGTACTGTCTCCCTGTCCATCCCTCCCTACCCCTTCCTCACCCGCAGGGGGAAGACGCCGCCCCGTGCAGGAGACGGGAGTCAGGCAGGTCGGATACCCCAAAGACCTAGTTCAACTGGGTAAGAAGAAAGACAGATCGAGTGAGTCATCAAACTTTAATCTGCTACACCTTACACACAATAAAAGATGGCGTTAACTTTCTTATCACATAATGTAAAGGGCTTTAATAGCCCAATCAAAAGAAAAATAGCCTTCTCAGACTACAAAAGAAAGCGCGCAGATGTCCTAATGCTACAAGAGACTCACTTGAGTAAGACCAACGTGCCTAAATTCCTAGATAAAGATTACACCCAGTTTTACCTAACCTCCGCAACGGTCAAAAAAATGTGGAGTGGCCATCTTGTTGAGTAATAGAATCACATTCGTAAACCAGACCATTAAGCGAGACACAGAAGGACGCTTCATTATACTAGTGGGAACGATACGGGAGCAATATATAACACTGGCCACGGTATATACACCCTGCGAGCAGGATGCAGCCTTCTTTGATAGCTTTTTTCAGATCCTACGCTCCAATGCCAAGGGCAGTGTCGTATTCGCTGGTGATATTAATATGGTCATGCAACCGAGTTTAGATAGATCGGGGAGAGCGGGTACTGTAAATAAAAAAGCGGTGGCCTCTTTACGCAAAGGCCTCAAAGCCAACCAATTGACTGATATATGGAGGGAGCTACACCCGACAGATAGGGACTACATGTTCTACTCCCACTCACATGGCACTTATAGCAGAATCGATTACTTTTTTGTCTCCTGTCAACTGGTCCCTATGGTTTCCCAAGCAGGGATCCATGATATTTCATGGTCTGACCATGCACCGATAGAGCTAAGGTGCGAACACATCCGGACGGGCAGACCAGGAGCGAACTGGAAGCTCAACGAGTCAATCCTAAAAATCCCCGAGATTTGTGAGGCGATAGGTAGTGAAATTGACCAATTTTTCCACATAAATACGGGCTCTGTAGATTCCCAGTTTATGTTATGGGAGGCCCACAAAGCGATGCTGAGGGGCATATTGATCAGCACCACAGCTAGAAGAAAACGGGAAAGGGACTCTAAAATTCTTGAGCTGCAAACGAAATTACATTCCCTCACATTAAAACATAAGGGTAATCCAGACTCTCAATTACTGCAAGAATTGCTGTTAACCTCCAGGGCAGACAATTCACTGAGTTGGTCCAAGAGGAAGTTTTACGAAAAAGCAAACAGGCTGGATACGATGCTGGCCCAGGCATCAAGAGACAGGCAAGCGAAGTTTGGTGTGTGAACAGGACCGTGCCAAAATGTAATGGTTGCTTGCGTGTCTATTAATATATTTCACATTTTTGTGTTGTTAGTGTCTGTGCTATAACTTAAAAAGTCCAAAACATTGGTGCATTATAGCTGAAAGGACAGCCTGTTTTTGTGTGCAATGTGTTTCCAAGAACCCCCCCTCAAAATAGCTTCAGCACAGAGGTCTTACATCCATCTCTCACAGTCATGTTTGTTTTCAATGGGTGCTTCCATTGGGTAGATCAGAGCTTACAGAATATGCTGGAAATTCCTGGGTTAAGTTTTTCCCCAATGAGCAAATCGGTGACCAATGAGAGCCATGGCTTTAAAAACTGGAAAAACAAAACAAACACTCACTCATTCAAACGCTTTTACCACACACTGGCTGAATCCGAAAGTATGAGGTTACTACGAACCATAGGAAACTAAGAACACATTGTCAAATGCAGTCATTTCTTCTCTCAATTGGTAAAGTAACTTTTTAGGAGTTGACAAATTATTCATCTATATAAAAAAGCTACAATTCAATTTTGTTAATTATCATTTTAAGTTCAAATGCTTATCTTGGACACAAAAAAAGAGGACTTCATGCTGATATGGGATTTCTTACACACTGTCAGAATTTTTTTGTAATGTTTCTCCCTGCCTCTGTTAATTTTACAATTCAACCCCTCCTCACCCTTGAACTCACTCTCCCCTCATCTTTGTTAAACTCAGGGAATTTCTGTAGATCAGTATTGTTTGTCCTGAGGAAGAGAGTACAGCTCTCAAAAGCTTGTCTAGTAATATCAATTGTTAGTCCAAATTAAAAACAAAAAGGGGGGGGGTGCCGAGGACGCGCATGTTAAGTGAAACTTCTTTGTCTTTTGTCAGTGAAATTGTGTTTTGATTTTTAGAATTGTGATTGAATGAAAGAGTTTTGAGAGTATCATTTTTTTTCCCGGCAGAAATGTCCATAGTATCAGTTGGAATAGATGATATAATTGACATGATAACTAAACTAAGATACATATATTTTTTATTTTAAAGTATGTAAACGCCGTTACTTTCAAAAGGCGTGTGTCCATGTGTGTCCGCTGATCCCACTACCTCCTTGGGTATGTGCTCTTCCCCTCCCCCTTTAATATTAATGTGAATTAAATAAAACGGCTATTAAGAAAAAATTGCTTGGTAATCTGCACATTAGTGGGATCACACTTTTAAGATACACTAGGTAATTTTGGGGTGGGGGGACTGCACCTTTAACTCTGTGGGTGGCAAAAGGTTTACCCAGTGGTGCATGTAATACATTACTCAGCAATGTCTTGCTGCTGGCCACTCCTACTAGAAAGTACAGTAACAGACAAACAACATCAGGAAAGCCTATAGTCAGCAGATGACATTCGAACTTTAACATACAGTATGGGATGTTAAAGTGAGGGCAGAGAGGGAGAGAAAGTCTGTGGACCATGGAGCAAAGGGAATGTCTATGGAGAAAAGAGGAAGAAATTGGGCAAGAGCAGAAACACTTTACGCGTTCGGAAGGGTTAATGTTCCAGCTGCAAAATAAGGAATGCCCTGAAAGAACATGAACTAGACGAAATATTAATATAGAACACACTCTAGAGCAGGGGTGGCCAACTCCCAAGGGCTACCACCAGGTCAGGTTTTGAGGATATCCCCGCTTCAGCACAAGGGGCTCAATCAAGATTGAGCCACCTGTGCTGAAGCAAGGAAATCCTGAAAACCTGATCTGTTTGGGTGGGTCTTGACGACTGGGTTAGCCACCCCTGCCCTAGAATATAATGTTTATGTAACGTTTAAAGTCTAGTCCTTGTTAAACATTAGTGAAAACCATGAAACTGGGGAAAAGAGAGGCGGTCTTCGGTACATTCTCTTGTTGGCACATGAAAGTATAATGTGGATGTCCCCTGAATTCTGTAGATGTAGCACTATCTCTTCTAACGTTTCTTTCCTGTGTGTGTGTGTATGCAAAGGGGGTGTCCGCCTACTCCTCTTTCTCCTCCTCCTTCCCAATCCCAGCTGGCGAGTGTGTAACATTATGAAACAACAGGACAGATCTGCAGCTCCTGCCACACTCCCCCCCTGCTCTCTCCATAATGAGAGTTGTTGGAACCATGAGAAGATCTTTAACCAGAGCCGGGTACTGTGACCTCTTCAAATGGCGACAGCCACTGCACCTCTCAGGAGGTAAGTGGAAGTGGTGGTCTAAGTGCCATTAAACACAGTAGTGTGGCTGTGGTTGATTTAATTAGATTCGAAGGCAAATGAGAAGGACACATTGGGCAGCAAAGGGTTAAAAGGTCTTTGGACCTTGCTATAGGATTGGTTTATGCTCTGAGAACAGTCGTTTGCTTCTTTTACTGTAATCCCCTTTTGTTTGTCCTTTGACCCATTCACTGCAAGCAGGATCTCCAATGTTACATTTATTCTACAGTAAGAAGGAAGTAGTTATACTCCCCATCCCGAGGTATTATCATACTTCAGTCATTGGCCCCTTTTCTCTAAACAGCTCGGAGTCCTTGAGTGTGCTGTCCTTACACGGCGATCCCCTGTTTAGTGTTTCAGTTCTTATTGAGACCCTCCGACACTAGGCGATGGAAAATACTGTGTGTCGGTGGTTTTCAACCTTAGAATTCGATGGTGACTTTCTGGGGACCCCAACCCTCGCCCCCTGTCTCTCCCCCTTACACTACCTCTCCCCCACACTTTCTCCCTTAGACTCACTCTCCCCCTCTCTCTTCTATAGACACACTCACACACTCCCCCTGACACACACACACACACACACACACACACACACACTCTGTCCCTCCCTCCCCCATACAGTCACACACAGTCTCTCTCTCCCTCTTTCTCCTGCTATGTGGGGGTGCTGCGGCGCTGCCGGTTGTGGGACAGCTGGGAGAGTTGTCTGGGCTGTTCTCTCCCCCCCCCCCCCCTGGCGGCCATGGAACCCCCGAGGGGTGCTCACAGAACCCCGGTTGAAAATCACTGCTGTCAGTACACTGTAGTTCCTCTGTCCTTCCAGGAAAGAGAATCTTCCTAGAAAGTGAGCACCTCTGCTGGAGCCCCCTCTACACGGGTCGTTTGCGTTCTGTAAAGATCATTTTACCATCAAAACATTTGTAGTTTGAAATTGTATGTACTTATACCTTGATGATCATTTGTTAAATAATGAATATTCAAACTGCTATAAATGAACTTAAAGTTTTGTACACTGTCAAATAGATACAAAATAAACACCTGATTTTCAATAGGCACAGAGCACAAAATCTAGGAACTGCAGTTCTGTACCAGCGAAATAGGGACAGTTGGAGAGTATGCTTATTCTATATAACGCCTATTGCAGAAAATCTGTTTCTATCCAGTGAATGTACAATACAGCGAGCAATGAAATGTTGTCAGCAAAGGGATTGTCTTTTAAGGCTAAAAGTAAGGATTGAGCAGGCCATTCGTAGTTCTCAATGAAATAACCCCCTTTTTTTATATCTTAAAACAGACATCCAGCCCTAAAAAAAAAATATTCATTCTAGCACCCTGGTTAAAATTACGTTAAAAAAGATGCCTTATATGCTAATCATCCTTATTTAGCCCTTTTACTAAAAAGAGCCTGCAAGGCATTGTTCAGCACAGGGATTACAAACCCAGATATTTTTGGTTGGCTAACTATTAATACTTGGAGGTCCTCAGCAAAACCCACTATTCCTAGAGCTTGTGGGATTCCCTGACACGCTGTGTCTAAATATCTGGCACTCCGAAAATTCAGTGACGGCCAGAAACCAAGTACAAGAAGAGGAGAGACAGTCAGCACTGCCCCTCTAACGCTGACAGCATATCACATGTGCATTCCTAAATACAGTATGCATCATGGGGTTAGCACTTTGCCTCGCATTTCCAGTGTCATATTGTGGCCATGCCTGATTTGCGCACAATGTCACAGTATTGGACCCTAAATGATCATTGGTGGTTTTTTTTGGATAGACAAGTGTTGTTTAGAGACAGATTACTGTATGCTACTTCCAAGGGAGGGCATGCAGAGCAAGCAGATGCCCCACACAAACAGTGGACAGTTCAGCTCAGTAACAGTCCCTTATACTGTACTTAAGTAATAATCCCCTGAGAACAGGGCATTACTGGCCAATAATGCCCTTGCTGGAAGAGCCCAAAGCGAAGCCGAGGGACTTTAACTCAGCCAGGACATTATTGGCCAGTAATGCCCTGTTCTCAGGGGATTATTACTATTATAGGCTAAATGTAGGCTTGTTTCATAATGATAGACACTTTTGTATAGTTATATAGATTTTTTTTATTTTTTATTATTAAAATAAAATTATAACTACATTAAAGCTGCAGTTCAAGCAATATCCTACAGTTCTGTACTACAGTAGGGCCCCGCTTTTCGGCGATCCGCTGATACGGCGGTACCGCGAAGGGGGCCGCCATGTCTGCGCATGCGCAGAACGGGTGGTTGCCGAGGGTGCGCATGCGCCGAATGGAGGTTGCGCATGCGCAGAAGGGTGGAATTGCCGGTTTGCGCATGTGCACAAGCCGAAAATTGCCGGTTCCACTTTCCAGTGATTTTTGCTTAGCCGTGGGCCCTTCGAACGGAACCCGCCGCATGCCCGGGGCCCAACTGTATAAGAAAATACTTGTAGCATTTAATAAAATAAAAATAAAAAAAAAATTTAAGACATTTTTAATGTATTATAATGTATTGAGCATTTTTGGCCTGGCTGCTGCCTCCTGCCCAATCATCTTCCTGGTCTGAGAATTAAAAACTTGGCAAGCTGCCAAAAATTCCGGCCCATTACTGAATGAATAATGCCTGGAATTTTAACCAATCAGAGAGCAGAGATTTCAATAATGCCCAGATTGTAATAGCTTTAGCCTATAATTAATATGAATATCATCAGTGCCTACAGTTAATTAGGTGGAAGTGAAGGTATTGCCCTGCAGATCGTTGCTGAACGCTGAACCTTGCATCACTGAAGCTCCAGTCATACTTATTTAATCTACTACAGGCGGTCCTCGGTTATCCAACGGAATCCGTTCTGGAAGTAGCGCTGGATAGTGAAACCGCTGTAAAGTGAGTCCCATGTTAATCAGTGGCGGTGAGCGTTGGATAACGCATTCTGGCATCGAAAAATGGCCCATAGAGAGGCATTGTAAAGCGTTGGATTTGCCATTCGTTGTAAAGTGATACGTTAGATAACGAGGACTACCTGTATATATTTTGGAAAGATATTTGTCTGTTCGCTATGCATTTGGACACCTCTTAAGATATCGTAAGCAAATTTAGCATGATGGTTCCTGAGATCAAGGAGCTGTTTTTTTCTATTTTTTGTATACAATTCACAAATGACATCATTTTACATGAGCAATAACCTAACTGATGACATCACAAATGACATGATCCCATCACACAACCCTCAAGCTACCATATAATCTTGGTCACTCAGAAAATCCAATTTGCAACATTAGCAAAAATATAGGAGCAACCAAAGTTCTTTAAGAATGTGAGAGATCATTGTTTGGGACGAGGGTACCATGTCTCACAAACATGCATTAGAGGCTCTCGTTTCGAACACTTCAGGACCTCGCTATTCCTTGGTTTCTTAGAATTCCTGAGCAACACCAGGTACTTTAGCTAGTATGCAATAAAGAGAGAGCACAAATTAATGTAACCCCTAGGATAGCATTTTAACATTGGCTTTACGGTTCCAAATGTGTTTAATAGCGTTCCCACAGAACATACTGTACAGAACTGTAGGTGCAGTCAGAGATCATTCAAAGGTTGTAAGAATGCATTGATGGCACAGTTGCAGTGATTTGGGAAATTTTGTAAGAAAATAATACATTTTTTCTATTTTTCCCCCAGCCCCCAGCACCCAGCTCCCAACCCCCAGCACCAAGCCGTGGCAAACATTGCAAACTTTGTTTTCAGTTCGCATTTAATGTTTGTTAGCCTTGTCATTCATTCTCAGTTCGCATTTAATGTTTGTTAGCCTTGTCATTCATTCTCAGTTCGCATTTAATGTTTGTTAGCCTTGTCATTCATTCTCAAGGGTTTACCTCACAAAAATTCCAATAATCTACAGCACTGTGCATTGTGTGTAAACCACCAAATGTTTGCAAGTTCAATGGGTGAAAGTTTATTTCTATTGGAGTGCTGTTGGGGTGTAAATTTGTCTAAAATTGCAGAAGTTTAAAAAACAAAAAACAAATGCACATCCCTCTAGAAAGTTGGGGATTTAAAGGGGTTTGCGCAAGTATTCTTAACTTTGCTCTTACACCCTAACAATCCTTTCATGGAAGCTATAAGAATGTACATTACTATATATCGGATGAGCTTGCCTGTAGATTCTGGATTCTACTTTGGAGGACTGTGGCCTTCTCCATTCGGTATAAACTCCCGTCCAACCTATATACAGGTGGCCCACAAATTGTATGCAGTATTTTTTTTAATAGTGGAAGTCTGATAGTTCTTTCCCATAAATATGAAAGCAGGAAAGAGAAGAAGTTCAGCTAATGAGGCAACGTAAATATTAAATATTGTTAGTATATGTAAGTGTTCCAGTCCGGGCTTTGGCTGGAGCCTGCCCTTACCTGGCTGCTGTGGACATTTTGATTACTGGTAGCCTGCTTTATTGGCTGCACCTGTTCAAGGGCTAAAATAGCAGCCAGCGACTTCCAGCTCCTGCCTGAGCATTGTATACATTTCCCTGGGTTCCTGGCCACCTTGGGATCTAGTTACTGAGCCTTCCTTGTTCGTGAGCCTTCCCTGTTGCTGTGCCTAGCCTGTTGCTGAGCCTTCCTTGTTCGTGAGCCATCCCTGTGGCTTCCCTGTTGCTGTGCCTAGCCTGTTCATTTGGAATCGCTGTTGCTGACCCCAGACCGTGACCCTAACCTTGCTGTCTGCCGCCTGCCCTGACCCTTTGCCTGTTGCCTGGACTTTGCACCACTGCCGCCAGCCCTGACCTCCTGCCTGCTTACCGATTACGGATACTCTAACAGGACTCTGTCCCTGGGCTCTGGTCTGTTAATTTGCATCCCTACCTCAGCCCTGCGGGTCCGCTTCCTGATCGGAGACGAGCACCATCACAGTATAGAGCCTACCCGTAGACTTATCATTGCAGACTTTATGCAACATGTTGAATATAGTTCAGAGACAAGACATGGGCAATTATATTTGTGTTGCAGGCTATTAAGTGTATGAAAGTTGAAGATCTTGAGGGATTTGTGTTGGAATGTTGTACTTTTGTCCTAAGGCACAGCGATTTTAAAGTGACTTACTGGTACAGGGATTCGGACTGAATTAATTCACTTGAAATGCAGTGTACTTACCCCTTAGCTACTCCGTTAGTCCTAGGGTGGTAATCACCCTTTTATTTCAACTCTTGGATGGGAAAATAAAATGTATGTATGCAACAGTGTTTCCCCCACTCAACAAAGGGGGGTGCCAGAGCGAGTTTCAGAAGAGGAAGGAGATGTGACTTTGTAAATGGTTGCTAGAGAAACAAAAAATGATTGTCACATTATAATACATTAAAAATGTAATTCAGGGTTTAAACAAATGTTACAATTATTTTCTCATAGTACAGAACTGATTTATTAAAAAACACACATGTAGGATATTGCTTGGTCTGCAGCTTTAAGCTGAGGTGCGGAAGGGCCATCCAGGCTGAGATAGCTTTTTACTGGACTGAAGGTGTAAGGTGTAGATAAATATAGTTCTGTGTCATCAGACTAGCGATAATGGCTCAATCCAAAAGAGTCGATGATGTCATCCAGCGAGTGTGTTTATAGAGAGATAGGGCCCTAAAACTGAGCCTTGCGTTAAACCTACAGTGAGTTCCATAGAGGTCAAGAGAAGTTGGCAAAAGAGACACTGAAGGAATGGTGAGAGAGGTAGGAGGAGAACCAGGAGAAGGCAATACCATGGATGCGTGAAGACTGTGTAGGAGGAGAAGAAAGTGCTAAACAGCATTAAAAGATGAGGAAAGGTCAAGAAGAATTAGAATTGAGTTATTTCCTTGAGATTTGGCAATATGGAGGTCAATTGGTATCTTGGTGAGTGCGGTGTCTGAGGATGCGGTGCGGAAGTATGATTTCAGAGGATTTCTTTATGAATATGTAGTACCTTTTCCCCCACCCTAAGTGAGATCATCCAGGCTACGTGTGTTCTGGGTGTGGTGCATACCTGTGAGGCTGGAACAGGAGCCTTGAGATACTCCACGGTGGTATGGGGAGACATCAGGATAGGTTTTCAGTGTTAATCCTGGCACTCCTTATGTGAGCCAGGCAGTTATCCACACAGAGGTTTAATGTTGATTGTCGGTTGACAGCAAGTTACAGCATTCCCTATCCACAAAGGGAACCTTCAAGGCTTGAGGCCCATGTAGAACCCCCCCCTGAGCCCCTCCTTTTGCCCCTTATGGGATAATGGGTTTGATGTACCCACTCCACAGGGGGAGCAAAGAGAGCCCTGACTTCTGGGAGAGTGTCAGTATATACCATGGGGATGGGCTTGTAACCCTGTCCCATAGCAGGGCAGGTCTGATACTGACTGGCATCACATTTTGTTGCATGTGACCCAGCCAGTATCCTCCCAGTGATGACATTCAGGTTGTTGTTAGGCCCGCCCCTGGACACAGCCAGTGTATCCAGGCTGCAACAACAAGCTAGGTCTTCAGGAGATAATTTACCCTTCACAGTGCCGGTACCTAACAGGATTTATACTGTAAGGGTCCAAAAGAAAGATGATAGCCAGAGGCCTAGGCTATATATACTTCACTTTCTCAACTCCCATAAAGTTGTGGGACTTGAGAAAATGAAGTATACATAAAGAAACACTTTGTTCCAGATGTTTTAGAAGCAAAAGGCAAGAGAGACAGGGCAATAGCTAGAAGAGAGGTAGGGTCTAGGGCAGTGTTTCTCAACCTTTTTTTAACCCAAGCCCCCTTTAGATAACCATAAAAATCTCACACCCCCCTTCAAACCTTCCTCCCCAAATCATTTTATTTGGAATGTCATGACTAGGAGATGTGTGCAGAGGTTTTTAGAACAGGACACCTTTTTAAGAGAAAACAAAATAGGCTTTTTGTTAGCCACAACTTTGACAGCAATAACAGAGGTTAAACAAAACAAAACAGATTTACTGTAGCTCCTGTGGGGAGTGCTGACTAAACAGCAGTGTCTATGGGTGGGGGCAAAAGCCCATTACCAACAACAAACATATAACACAGAGTTGAGGTCAGCTACTTTCGGCTGGGTTAAGGGTCTGAAGTCCTTGTGCGGGCATCTCTCCACAGCGGTCCAAGGTCCTGTACCTTCTCTCTGTAGTGGTCCCAGGTGTGTCTGGATCAGATAAAGCCCCTGCAGTCACTACTGCAGGGTTTTTAAAGTCTGCTAATGAGCCAGCTGGAGACTGATTAACTTCTCCAGGCTGCAGAACTCAGTAGCTGACGAGAAGATTACCCATCCAAGCCTATACACAGGGAAGAGACCCTGGCACATACCTCCCCCTGTTTGTGGGTAGTTATGGCCACGACAGAAGTCTCGTCCCTACACTCTTGAAGCACATGTAGCTCGCAAAAGAATGACTGGAGGGAGAGATACCGTACTTTATCAGTTTGTAACCAAGATATGTTGCCGTGGTTGAAGAGGACACTAGTGACAAAGTCCTTGTAGCCGGTGTTCATAACCAGTGTTTCCTCAAGTAGGCGCTTAAGTCATTCACAGGGAACTTTTCCAACGCACAGCTTTATCACGATATGCTTAGCTTCCTCAACCCAGCGGAAGACTTCTCGCTCAAACTCCTTTTTTTCCCATCTTGCCAACTCTTCTTTTACTCCCTTGGCAATGAGATTTTTCACGCGTTGTGTGATCTTTTCTTCCCTGTAACTAGGGTGACCACCAGCGTCTATCTCGGCATCCTTGCTGTCGGGCAGCTCAACCTTGGCAGAGTTTATCAACTCTGATTGACGCCTGTGGAATCTTTCTTTGGCAGTCGGCAGACTTATAGTCTTGGGACTTTCTTTCTCAATACATTCATTTATCCTGCCCGTCCGCTTCTTCAATGTGTGGAGTAGTCCAAAGTGATATATGACGGGGTCTCTATACTACAGTACCACTGTCTTGAAGCTCCTTCAGTACCAGGGGACACAGCTTCCTCATCCATCACGGGCGTATACGCAAAAAGCATGAACCCCATATCAGTAGGGAGGTCACTTGCATCAGGATCCTTAAATTCCAGTAAATCATTTTTTTTTGTGTATGCAAATGAGATTAATATTAATCACCATTTATGAATAAATCATCATTGGTGAATATGGTAGTCATTCTAAAAATTATAGCTTCAATCCTATTGGTTAATAACACCAAATTTGAACGCAGCTACAGTATATCAGCCTATATCTCGCTAATAGACCTGTAAAGAAGCACACTTTAAGAAAAATAGCACATGCCCTTGTACTACAATTACTGCATGCTGTTTGTTTCCTGTTTGAGGTGAGACCGGGTTATTGGATATACTGTAGGCTGCCCTCTGCAGAGCCATGCGTGGCATGCAACCAAATAGCAAGTGGGTGGTTTCCAGGACTGCCTTCTGATTGGCTTAAGGATCACTGCTGCTGCTTGAAACTCCGCAAACTGAAAGATTTGCATTTCTTGTTTCATTTTGCATTCTGGTCAATCCTTTCAGTGCTAGATTAGGTATCGCACTCCAAAGGTGCCATTTAGGGGGTGAGGTAGCACCCCCTTCAGTTTCAAAATAGCGCAGAATTATCATCTTTTTCCTGCCCCTCGTAAACTGTTCAGATAAGCCAGTCCCAAAAAATACATCATTTCCAGAAAATGATGTTACTTTCCCATTTGTTTGTCACCCTGATCACATGTTTCCCTCTGAGATCCTACAGTAGCTTTCCTGTTCACCTTAATCACACGATGTGGCGCGTGGGGGCCTTTTATGGTGTTCATTGTACATTGTATCTTTTTTTTTGCCTGCAGCTAGGTGAGATTGCAGCTGCTGCTCTAGGAGAATAATGTACATCAGCGGCGCACAAACTTTATTGGGGCGCGAGGCCTCTGTAAATTTACTTACCGGCTTCTTGTCCACGGGTCTCCATGGCAACGCGGCGTCAAATGACGCCCGTTACCATGGAGACGTGACGTCAAATGACGCCGCGGGTCACGTGACGTCACATGACCCCGCAGCGTCATTTGCACATCATTTGAGGCGAGGAGGGGGTGCGACCGAGGAGGCAGCAGACAAAGGGGGCGCAGACGCAGGGAGTTTGCGCACCGCTGGTGTACATTACTGGAATAGAGGAGGAGGACTTTCCTTTCCTCTCCTGACTTCAAAGGGGGAAGTGACTCACGTCTGCCTGATCACATAGTGTAAGCCCAATGCCAGAATATCCTGTTCTATAGACCTTTACCTTTCAATGTATGTGTAGCCCTGGTAAGATTTTGGGCTATATATCTTTCTCCTACTGGTGTAAGTCCTGCTAAGGGCAGGCCGCCAGTAGTTATTATGGGTTTCCCCCGCTTCAAGCCCTGCCTTGATTGGTGGAGGTCGGCCCCCTGACTCTGTGTGGAAGGCATAAGACACGGGAGGGGCCTGCTGACATCATGAGGGGTGGGGCTGTCTAAATTTAGTTGCCTGATCCTGTCAGTGGCAGTTAGTTCGTGTTGGAGTGTCTGACCAGAGAGTCAGTACTAGAGTGAGACCTGTTCTAGGAGTGAAGCCTGCCCTGGGATCAGAGGCAGGAGTATGCAGGCGTATATTTGGAGGAGAAGCTAAGGCCAGACTTATTAGAGCTGATAGCCTATAATGTGGTGGACCAATGCCCCTCACCCTGCTCAGGGGTTGAGGGGGGGAAGCTAGCCTCACCTCGAGGTCTGCACCTTGGGGTGGGTGTCGGGAGTATTGGAGCTCCATACAGCCCATCCTGAAGGGGTACAGCCTGGAGGAGAAGGAGAGGAGGAAGACCCTGTACACTGTATTTGAGTGCTGCTGTGTGCTGCTGCTGGAGAATAAAGAGACATTGCTGCTTTTACAAAAGTCTTGTGTGTGTGAGACTGAAATCTCTCGCCCTGAGGCAAATGGCTCTCTGGAAGAATTTCACCCTACATCCTAAGGGCTTACCAGAGATGGAGGCGCTGCACCGTTGACCGTTGCTAAAGATGAAGGCATATACCCCAGAAGCCTGTCCCTGTTGTCCCCTATACCATCGCGGCCCTCCTGTTCCTCACAGGTACGCACCACCAAAAGACACGTAGCCAGCCCTCACTACACCCTAGGGGTCCAGTCTGTGACCGGGGGGGGGGGGAGGAGGACATGGGTTACATATGTATACAAATTCAACTTATTCCAACTCCCATCCAAAGTCGTTTTCTCTCCCCCCTCCTCCACCCCCCCCCCCCCCCCCACTACAAAAAACTGAATGGGGTCCCTGGAGCTGGCACGGGTGGTGTTAATACTTTTTATGCAAAAGGATGCAGGTAACTGATCAGTTTCCTTTTTGCTAACCTGGTCCTATTTTTGTGCAACGAAACAGCACCAGAGATTTTATTTATTTATTTTTAATATCCAGTGCTATTTTTTTCTATCAATTACCAGCAGGGAGACTTTGATACATTGCTTACTGTTTGTTAAAAGCACTAGCATTATTCTGCTGACTGGTGAGCAATATGGTGAGAAAACATTTACAAGCCTGCAGCTTTATTATTAACCTGTAGAATATTTGCCAAAGAATAACATTGTACAAGGGCTTTGACCTTGCACATTTGACCTGAAAGATGCCCATGAGATAAGAATAGACTTGCAGAGGATGGGCCAGTCACAAAAGAACAGGAGATGCCTTCACGGGACAGGAGCAGCTTTTATTCCTATGACGGCAGCACTCAAACAATAGAAAATATATAGAGTGTACTTAGCTTAACAGGGTGCACATGGAAGGGCCAGCATCACCACTTCACCCAGCAGATTTTTCGTTTCTATATGCAGCCAGGTCACCTGAAGGCTACTATTCTGCCCTTGTACTGGCAGTAAACCCTAGTACAATCAGGTTGCCAGTAGTTGATATGGGGGTTTCCCCCTCCGAGGAACTGCATTTGAGTGACAGCAGGAGGCGGTGACATCAGGCCTGGACATGACCAATCATGATCCAGACCTGGTGCCCTCTTCCTGGAAGTACTTAAAGGCAGGACCAACCTAAATTTGTAGTGTGTCCTTCCCCACTGAGGAAGGCAGGTCGCACAGTGGAAAGGCTGAGATTGGGCCTTCTCCAGTCCTCTTCCCTCCGGGGGAGAGTGAGTGTGGACCATAGATCTGCCTCTGCTAGGGAGGTGGGGAAGAGATAGGATGGCTGTGGGTGCCCTTGGCCTGTAGTGACGGTCCAGGGACCATCTTTGAGTGAATAGCTGAGAGTTACTGCATCGGGAAGAACCTGCCTTGTTCCTGTAACTATACAGAAGAGTAATACAGCTGTTCCTGTTTGCATATACCTCCTGCCTGGTGCGTGACCTTACTGGGGGGAGAGGTAATAGTTTCTACAGTGGGAAATCACCTTCAGTTCCTGAAGCCTACAGCAGAAAGAGATGTTGCACTGCTAAAGAGATATGTGTGGTATGAACCCCAGAAGCCTAGTCCTTTGTCCCCACTACCACCGGCGGATGACTCAGCCCTCCTGTTTCCAGCAGGTATCATGCACCACCCGATCCATAATGCCCAAATCTTCCTTCTGGTGGGGGAAACACCGTTACATATATATATATTTATACACACACACACATATATAGACATACACATAGGAAGGGTTTGTGAAAAATCTGCACTCTATTGGTACGGGAATTATAATTATAATAATTTCTAAAAATGGTGATAAATATAGATATAGTGATAACTAGAATGTAATGTGTAAATACTAAGCACTAAACAATAAATTGCATATAATGACCTAAGCACATACGTGTCTAAACTGAATAGCACTCATAAAGACACAAAGTGATCATACAAAACACGTAAAAGTGCATAAAACGTGTTCACAAAGTTCAGCAATTGTAAAAAAGGGGGAAAAGGAGGAAGGGGGAGAAGTGGGGCGGGAAAGAAGGGAGCAAGGAAGGGTATCCCCAAAATGGGAATAAATTGCAGGGGAAGATTCAAGAAAGATGCAGCTTCAAAAATGATCTCGACAGCCTTCGGTGTAATCTATTAAACAGAAAAAGACGGGCAAACAGCCATAGTGACGTACGTAACCAACAAAATAATTTATGGTCAATAAAATGGAACAGATGTGGCCTTACAGAAGGGATGCAATAAAAGAGCTTATCGCATGATCGTGGATGGCGTTCGTGTCCACACTCTCCAGAATCTATCCCGCCGCTCGCGTCTTGCAGCCGTGTAGCCTCGGCATCTGCAGACCGCCCGGCAGCTGTTATCACGGAAGCCAAAGAAACGTCCTTGGACTCAATGGAGTATGTTCTACTCTCATCGGCACCTCTCACGCTCAGAACACAACAGCGCAGTAACACTCCCGCACGTTTCGTGGCGGTATCGCTGACCAAGTGAAAGACAGGTTAAACACATACTGAAAAATATGTGAATTGCTCCATTGTTTAATATGCAGTTAAGCCACTATAATCCTCAAAGGGATGAGGAGGTACAAATCAAGAGTGTAAAATCTAGAACACTCAACACGTACAGAAAAAGCAGTGCCCACTTTTTAAAATAATGCCCTTAGATTTAAAAAAAAACACAGGTTAATCCAAAGGTAAATTTGTATTCTTTTATTCTTAACTGAAAACCAATGGTTGCAAATGTGAGACTGCTTTAAGAAACGTGTAAAACATGCAATGAAGGCAGGCAAAGCCCTTCTGTTCTGCACAAGATCTATTGCGTTTTGTGTTACTTTCTGTGTCCAGAGCATGTCAGAAATGTGTTTCCTACTCACAGGGCCGCCAACTGCTTCCCCGAGTCCCTGAACTACAGTTTCCACTGGCCAACCCCCGTGCCCCTCCCCACCCCCATGTCATCAGCCTTGCAAGCCCACCGCTCTCTCGTAGGCTGGGGCCATGGTGCCTTCGCCCCCCTGCGGCGGCGTGCGCGGCTGTGACGTCACCCGCTTGAAGTGGGTGCGTTTTTCGGCCATGGTAAGCGCGCCGTCCGTGGGCGTGTCTAGGGGCGTGCCAGTGACATCACGGAATTGGTTCTCCCTAATTGGGCGAACCGCTCACGTGACCGGCCTGTCGCGCCAAGAAATCAGTTTCTTGCGCACCGTGTGCCCCCTCCCACTTCCACACGAGCCCGCACGCCGCATAGACATGAACACTGCCTTAAGGCAGTCTATTTTTTCAGCGTGTGGACGCCTTCGCACGGTCTGCGGTACCATGGCCCCAGCCTTACACACACACACACTCGCTTTCACACCCCTCTATTTCCCCCCTTTTCACACTCTTCCCTCCCCCATGTATTTCTCTCCCCACCTCTGTCTCTCACACACTCTTCCACTCTTGCCCTCTTACACCCATCCCCCCTCCGCTACAACTCAATGCCCCCCTTCTCTCACTCAATCCCACTCCATTAACCCCCTATCCTCACACTCAACCTCCTACTCAATCCCCCCCTGTCAACTGGTCACAACGTTCCCCCACAAAACCTCCCCACACACAATATCCCTACAGCGCCCCCCCCCCCCACACACACACACCAACCTCCCCTCACACAATAACCGCACCAACCTCCCCCTCCACACAATACCCGCACCAACCTCCCCTCACACAATACCCGCACCAACCTCCCCCTCCACTCAATACCCGCATTGTCCCTCCAACAAACCCCTACATACAATACACCCGCAATCTCCCTCACCAGACACAGTACACACAAACCACACACACACAAAATACACCAACAACACTCACACACACATACACACAATACACCAACAACACCCCCTCTCCCCCCACACACAAATACCCCACAACCTCCCTTAACAGACATACACAATACCCTCACAAATCACCCACACACACACAAACACATGCAAAATACCCGCACCAACCTCCCCTCACACAATACCCGCACCAACCTCCCCCTCCACACAATACCCGCACCAACCTCCCCTCACACAATACCCGCACCAACCTCCCCTCACACAATACCCGCACCAACCTCCCCTCACACAATACCCGCACCAACCTCCCCTCACACAATGCCCGCACCAACCTCCCCACACACAATACCTCCACAAACCTCCCCTCACACAATACCCCCACCAACCTCCCCCTCCACTCAATACCCGCATTGCCCCTCCAACAAACCCCTACACAAAATACACCCACAATCTCCCTCACCAGACACAGTACACTCACAAACCACACACACACAAAATACACCAACAACACTCACACACATACACACAATACCCCAACAACACCCCCTTTCCCCCCTCCCCACACACAAATACCGCACAACCTCCCTCACCAGACATACACAATACCTTCACAAATCACCCCCACACACACAAAATAACCCTACCAACCTCCCTTTCACATAATAAGCTAGATTTCATGAGATCCTGAACCTGTTAAATAATTGTGCACTTGGAGCTCATTTTTAAAAACATATTTTTACTTCTATTATGCTCAAAGAACAAAATATCTAAAAGGATTTAATGATTTACATCAAAGGTAACACTGCAGGGCTTAAAAATCTACTTTGCCGTTCTGCTAATGTAATTAACTGTGTACCTCTAGGTGAGTACATTGAAACTGATTGAAACATTTTTAATAGCTTCTTTTAGGCATCTGTCAAAAGATGAGCAGCCACAAATGCCTCCTTGTGACTTTGAACCACAAAACTATGAGGTAAGATTTTCAGTTGCAAACTCCTCAATTGTATTGTGGCCATAACATCCCACATACCTCAATAGTTTACTGCTGCACACAACACCAAATCACAATACTGTAGTAGGTGAAAATGGCCACAGTATTTTAAATGACAATCTTATACATAAATTAAGGGGACCATGCCAGTACCAGAAATATGTAGATTTCATAGTGACAGCGTTACAAAGTAGATGAGGTTGGAAAAAGACATGCGTCCATCAAGTTCAACCTATGCCAAATTTAGACGACAGATACTTTATCCTATATCCGCACTTACAGTATATTGATCCAGAGGAAGGCAAACAAAAACCCCAGGGAAATATCATCCAATGATATCTCATAAGGGGAAAAACAAATTCCTTCCTGACTCTAAGAATTAGCAATCAGATTTCTCCCTGGATCAACATCCTTCCCATGTTTACTTATTTGGTATATCCCTGTATACTGTTCTTTTCTAAAAATATGTCCAACTATTTTTTTAACAAATCTATTGTATTTGCCATCACAGTCTCCACGGGTAATGAATTCCACATTTTAATTGCCCTTACTGTAAAGAACCCTTTCCTTTGTTGCTGGTGAAATCTCCTTTCCTCCAACCTTGAGGGATGACCCCTATTCCTTTGTACTGCCCGTGGGATGAATAGTTCTTTTCAAAGCTGCTTGTACTGGCCCTGAATATATTTGTATATACAGTGGTGTGAAAAAGAAAGTACACCCTCTTTGAATTCTATGGCTTTACATATCAGGACATAATAACAATCATCTGTTCCTTAGCAGGTCTAAAAATTAGGTAAATACAACCTCAGATGAACAACAATATATGACATATTACACAGTGAAATTATTTATTTAACAAAAATAAAGCCAAAATGGAGAAGCCATGTGTGAAAAACTAAGTATACCTTATGATTCAATAGCTTGTAGAACCACGTTTAGCAGCAATAACTTGAAGCAATCGTTTTCTGTATGACTTTATCAGTCTCTCACATCGTTGTGGAGGAATTTTGGCCCACTCTTCTTTACAACGTTGCTTCAGTTCATTGAGGTTTGTGGGCATTTGTTTATGCACAGCTCTCTTAAGGTCCAGCCACAGCATTTCAATCGGGTTGAGGTCTGGACTTTGACTGGGCCATTGCAACACCTTGATTCTTTTCTTTTTCAGCCATTCTGTTGTAGATTTGCTGGTGTGCTTGGGATCATTGTCCTGTTGCATGACCCAATTTCGGCCAAGCTTTAGCTGTCGGACAGATGGCCTCACATTTGACTCTAGAATACTTTGGTATACAGAAGAATTCATGGTCGACTCAATGACTGCAAGGTTCCCAGGTACTGTGACTGCAAAACAAGCCCAAATCATCACCCCTCCACCACCGTGCTTGACAGTTGGTATGAGGTGTTTGTGCTGATATGCTGTGTTTGGTTTTTGCCAAACGTGGTGCTGTGCATTATGGCCAAACATCTCTACTTTGGTCTCGTCTGTCCAAAGGACATTGTTCCAGAAATCTTGTGGTTTGTTCAGATGCAACTATGCAAACCTAAGCCGTGCTGCCATGTTCTTTTTAGAGAGAAGAGGCTTTCTCCTGGCAACCCTTCTAAACAAACCATACTTGTTCAGTCTTTTTCTAATTGTACTGTCATAAACTTTAACATTTAACATGCTAACTGAGGCCTGTAGAGTCTGAGATGTAACTCTTGGTTTTTTTGCAATTTCTCAGAGCATTGCACAGTCTGACCTTGGGGTGAATTTGCTGGGATGTCCACTCCTGGGAAGATTGGCAATTGTCTTGAATGTTTTCCACTTTTGAATAATCTTTCTCACTGTAGAATGATGGACTTTAAATTGTTTGGAAATGGCCTTATAACCCTTCCCAGGTTGATGGGCAGCAACAATTGTTTCTCTAAGATCATTGCTGAATGATTCAGACCAGCAAACTGGTAAAACTTTGGCTTTTATAGAGGTGGTCACACTTGCTGATGATCAATTAATCAAGGGCATTTGATTAGCAGCATCTGTCTGCTACTTAGCATCTTAATTCCTATGGAAGCAATAAGGGTGTACTTAGTTTTTCACACATGGCTTCTCCATTTTGGCTTTATTTTTGTTAAATAAATCATGACACAGTGTGATATGTCGTGTGTTGTTGTTCATCTGAGGTTGTATTTACCTAATTTTTAAGACCTGCCAAGGAACAGATGATTGTTATTATGTCCTGATATGTAAAACCATAGAATTCAAAGAGACTTTGGGCACTATTGCTAAGCCTGCTGTCTACAAGCACTCCTAAATCCTTCTCCATCACGGATTCCTCTAATTTACCCCCATTTAATTTCTAAATCGCCTGTTTATTCTTGCTTCCCAAATTAATAACCTATATTTATCTGTATTAAACCTCATCTGCCATTTATCTGCCCAAATTTCCAGTCTATCCAAGTCCTTCTGGAGAGAAATTACATCCTGCTCTGATTTCACTACCTTACACAATTTAAAGTCATCAGCAAAGATTAGGACTTTACTCTCTATGCCAACCTCAAGGTCATTAATAAACAAGTTAAAAAGAAGGGTTCTTAGAAAGGTCTGCAACCCTGCCTTTCACCATTATCAGCTAGCATACAGTGCTTCCACAGCAGCAAGGGATTCTGAGAAATGACATGCAGATGAGCACACCGTGTCACCCACCATGTCGTATGTATGTATGTATGTATCCCTCTTTTCCCCATGTATAGGGTGACTACGTGCGGTGCTTTACCTGATGGCTCACAGGAGGCCTGATCCTCCGCTGCAGGGAGCCTGGGGGTGTATGGAATGTGTATGCTAACAGCGCCTCAACCTGAGAAGGATCCTCACACAGTGGGATAGCCCCTCCCAAGGCAATTCTCCCAGTAATACACACTAGAGTATGGTATGACAATATTTACTGGACACGTACTTATAACACAGAGAATGCAATACAACACACACCATACATACATGTACATAGACCCGCAAAGTATCTCCACAGTATTTGGGTGCAGGGGCACCAGTGTCCCAGTGTCCAGCCCACAATTGTCACTCCCACTCCAAGTGTGTGACAGAGCTGCCCACAGTATGTCTGGTCGTTGGTGCACTTTGTTGGTGCACTTTGGTGCACTTTGTTTGAATGTGATACCTGCCAGGTGCTCCGGCACCCGGTACCACCAACTGATGAGAGGCCCGTCTGGTCCAACGCCGTCAGCGATGGCGTCCGCCTCTTTGTGGGGTGGACTCCCACTGGAGTGTCCCACCTTTGATAGTCTTTACTTGCGGTGGTGGTCTGATGCCAGACCACAAAACGCAAATACTGTGTGGCGTCGTGCTGTGTCCCTGACACTATACAACTAATGGGAAACTGTCCCTGTCTCATGGGGCCTTCCCTAGCGTACATAAAACCTATTGGGAAACTCTAGGCCTAGTCTCAGGGCCACTGGCTCCTGAGACACTACCATACCCCTCTGTCTACCATCCCCGACTGGCGTGGCTCTCCAAGCATGCTAAATGTATCTTCTGGTGACTCTGTGATCCTCACAGCCCTATTGGCTGTCTGTACAACATGATCTGCAGCCCCTGTGCACTTTGGGGTTGTAGACCCTTGTGGAGCCCTGTGTCTAACATGGCCACTGCTCACGCTATCCAATGCGCATGCACATCTCTCTCTAATGGCTGCAGCGACTCTAGGGCCCTCTTCGCATGCGCGACTCATCATTGCGCATGCACGGCTACTAACAAGATGGTGACGCCATGCAAAGGAAGCTGCCGCGGACCTCCAGCGACCCGCCCACCCCTACTACCCACTCTCGCAGCTCCCTGCATATTGGGCGTCTGACGCCTTGACTGCGGCACCCGCGTGCCTCCGCCACGAGGTAAGGGGGCCAATGGGGACCGAGGGGGGCGACCTGGCCACATATCTATATCTATATCTAGTATTCCTCCTGTATAGGTCAGTATTATGGGAGGCTTAAAATGAAAGCTATGGTAATACAGATAGTATCTCTAGCGCTGCCCCTGTACATGGTATGTGAGCATTAATGGTTACTGGGGCTCCCGGTCAACAGGATAAATCCTGTGAAGCCGCAATACCGTGAACAACCCCTGTAAATGGGAGTGTCCACGCGACAGCAGCTACCAGGAGCGTTAGTCCCCCATTGCAATGCAATTGTCACAATAAAAAAAACCCTCTACTTACAGGCTAAATTCAATACAAATATTAACAAAAGCCAGCGTCATGTACCTGAAAGTATCTGCCCAGTGCTCTGGTCCATGTGATAAGATAACGATCTATCACTGGGTATCGCAAGCGTGTCCGTGAAATGGTGTCACCCGGAGCAGCAATGAAGTGCCTCTGGAAGCAGGCACACGTAATGCAAGCTAACAGGACAAGCATTCCCAGCAGGCATACATCCCGATGGCCGTTTTGCTGAGACTATTGTATTGTGGATACAATAGATTTGTTAAAAAAAAGTTGGACATCTTTTTAGAAAGGAAAGGCAGGGCCGCTGACAGGGGGGGAGGCAGCTGAGACTGTTCTCCTGGGTCCAGCCAGTCAAGGGGCCCGCCCCCCCTGACAGCAACCTTACAGTTCTTTCTGCCACCCTTAATCTGTCCTCTCCTCCTGCAGGACTGAAGGGCCCTCCCCTTTGATGGCCACCGTCCATCTATCCCTCCTTTCCCCTGGCCCTTTGGCAGGCCTCCGCTAGCCTGTAGAGCCCTCCTTGTAACGACTGTATGCCCGCAAACCTGACCAGTCCCCAGTACTGAGGTGGGTAAGGGTATAACACGCACCCACAGCAGTGAGGGCGTGCCCGGAGTGTGGTAGTAGCGTTGCCAGGCCTGGTGACTAAGGGTTAACGTAATACTTGCTGAGTCCGGGGTGCCAGAGGTCGGAGAGTAATGTCCAAGTGCCAGAGTTCAGGGGTTGGAGAGAGCAGCGTAGTGATGTCCGAAAGCCAGGGTCCAAGGGCAGGAGAGAGCAGCGTAGTCAAGTCCAAAGCAGAGTTCAACTTCAAGGCAAGGAATCCAAACACTAAAAAGAAAGCTATGCAGAGCAAGGACTGAGAGGAAGGAGTGGGGTTATATGGGAAGAAGGACCAATGGGGGTGAGGGGAGGAGCAGAGGTTTGAGTGGGTAATTGCAGAGACAGGTCTGTGAGAGCAGGGGAGGAGACAGGGAGGTAATCTAAGGTAATAGCCTGCAACCGACGGGGAGCGGAGCTAGAGCGTGGGGGAGGTAAATAAGTAGGACGGGTGCGCGCACTCTCTGTAACCCTACTATGCGCGTGCACCAGAGCGTGGGGGAAGACCAGCAGAGGAGGAGCACGGGAGAGAAGACAGAGGGGAAGGAGGAACGGAGGAACCAGGTAAGGAACGGACAGGGGTGACAGAGGCACGCCGAGGAGCGCGTGAGCCACGATAGGGAACCTGCGATTGTGAACGTGCACACTTGGTGAGTGGACTGCGCGCGTGTGCAGAGTGTAAGCCTGGGCGTGGGGATCGGGCCGTGGAGGAACTAGGCACTGTGGAAGCTGGGGTGACGGGGACACGCTGGGAACTGCGAGTACCCCGATCCGTTACACTTCTATGCCCTGGCTATGTTGCTCCAGCAGACCCATTCAAGGTCCCCAGGTAAGCCCACATGCCCCAGGCCCATGTTATACCACCCTCCCAGCCCCTTACCCCTCAAGGTGTGTGTATGTGTATTTGGAGAGGGGGAATTATCATATGTGTGTCCATGTATTTGGGAAGGGGGATTATTGTGTGTGTGCATTTGGGGAGGGGGACCTAGTGTGTGTGTGTGTGTGTGTGTGTGTGTCTGTGCATTTGGGGAGGGGGACCTATTGTGTGTGTGTGTGTGTGTGTGTGTGTGTGTGTGTGTGTGTGTGTGTGTGTGTGTGTGTGTGTGTGTGTGTGTGTGTGTGTGTGTGTGTGTGTGTGTGTATTTGGGGTTATTGAGTGTAGGATGTGGGGGAGGGACAGGATGAGAGGGGGGAGTTTGAGTAGGCGTGTAAGAGGGAGGGGAGATATGGAGGTAAGAAAGAGCGAGAGAGTGGGGGGAAAGAAAGGGTGACGGGAGTGTGAGAGGGAGGTGACAGTGAGGAGGTGTGTGAAAAAGGGGGGAGTGTAAGAGAAAACAGGGGGTTTCTCGCAAGGTCGCTGGGTGGGGGTCCCCGGTGGAAACTCTAGTCCTGAGGCCCGGGAAAGCTGTCTGCGACCCTGATGAATAGTATACAGGGATATACCAAATAAGTAAACATGGGAAGGGCGTTGATCCAGGGAGAATCTGATTGCCAATATTTGGAGTCAGGAAGGAATTTAATTTTCCCCTTATGAGACAGCATTGGATATTTCACTGTGGGGGGGTTTGTTTGCCTTCCTCTGGATCAAAATATACTGTAAGTACAAATATAGGTGTAGCATGTAGCAGGGTTCCTCCCCCGGTCCCGCTGCTTACCTCCGCTACAGCGGGGGAACGTTAAGAGTGTTGCGGCAGCTTGTGGCAGGCGACCCGGTCGCCGGAGGCATCAGTGGCTCCCGTAGCAGGGCGCAGCCATCTTGGATTTGATCGCACATGTGCAGGAGACTCGCGCGTGTGCAGTGATAAGCGCAGTAGCGGCCGCCACTACAGAAAGGTGCTCCGCGGACACTACAACACCCAGCAGCCCCCGGGGCTGCTAGATCACATGCCGGCCAACAGCCAATAGGGCTGCAGCTTCCCCTGCAGGGGGATATTGATACTTTTTGCGCGCTGCAAGCCACGCCAGTCGGAGCTGGGACATCAGAAGGGTAGGGTGTGCGTGTGCAGGGTATCAGTGGGCCCTGCACTAGGCCAAAGACCCTCTTAGGCCCCAGCTAGACCCCGACTCCACTGTATAGTTTGTGGCGGCTACAGAGACAGGCCCTTAGACAGGGACACTGTCCCACTTAGCCTCATTAGTGTCAAGGACACAGCAGAACACCGCACAGCAGTTGCGGCCTGTGGTCTGCGACCAGACCACTCACCGAAAGGCACAGAGACTTTCTTCATGGTGGGACACTCCAACCGGATACCACCCCACGTGGAGGCGGAGGCCATCGCGGACAACGTCTCTGGATCAGTGGATCAGGTACACCCCAGGCTCCCAGCCGCGGAGGTTCAGGCCTCCTGTGAGCCTCAGGTAATGCACCACACACACAATAACCGCCACATCTCCCATAGGGTGAGGGAAACTGCGCTACATAGGATAAATCTAGGATAAAGTACCTGTCGTCTAAATTTAGCAAAGAAAAGAAGGGGTACCCCCCTTCTGTGATGCTCACTAGGAGAAGACTTTGTCTTTAAATCTTTAATCTCTTCATAGCCATAGACAGTTTGTTAGACACAGGATTCCTTACGTCCAAAAATATAAGCAATTCCCATACACAGACCACTAGCCTGTTATAGGTAAATCTTATGTGGTGATGAGGGGTGGACTGATCACATAAATGAAGTAACAAGTTTAAAGTTACTCACTGCTGACCTTGTGGGATTTCCTTGTCCTGTCGGCGTGCTCCTGCCTTGAGGTATCTGCAAACAAAGTGAGAGGAAATGGCGGTGCATCTGCTGCTGCTGAAGATCACATCTGACCAAAAAATTGCAAAGAACGAGGTGCAAAAAGGTTTATTAAAGGCACATTAAAAACAGCAAAAAAATATACCTCTGACGCGTTTCACGTGAAAACCCACGCTTTATCAAAGAGTAAGTAAGTACAACCGATCGTATGTTTAAATACCCATGAATCCCTCCCTTCACTTAGTGACGCTCTGCAATTTCCTCCAATAGGAGGCGTCACGCCCCCTTGGTGACGTGTTAAACACTAACCCAAGGGAACCGCCGGCTGTAATGCATTGACTGCATCAGTGAGAGGTAAGATATCCTCCCAACAGTGACGTGACGGCCCATATTGGCCAATCACGCAATGACTGAAAAAAAACCCTCCGGGGCGTCCCATAGTCTCCAGTATTGGATCTTTGGGAGATGGTCTTTCTCGGTACGTTGATTCGTTCCTGCAACCTCTCGTCAAGCTCCTACCGTCTTATATTAGAGACACAGTGGATCTCATCAAGTCACTTAAGGACATCCAGTGGTCCAAAACCTACCATTGGGTGACAATGGATGTCTCATCTTTGTATAGCATCATTGATCACGACCAAGGTATGGCTGCTGTCCAATACTATTTACATGAATCACAATTATCAGGAGCACAACAAATCTTTTTGCTAGATTCCATAAAGTTTTTACTAAATCACAATTATTTTATGTTTGATGATCACTTTTTTCTTCAGTCACGGGGCACAGCTATGGGGATTTCTTTTGCCCCATCTTATGCAAATTTATTTATGGGTTTTTGGGAGAGCACTCACATTTACGGTAGTAACAATGTATTTAGGTTATGCTCCTCAGATGAGACATTCATTCACCATGCAGAGGGCTTGGCGAAGAGGTTCAGAGAGCGTGGATATGATGAACTGACTGTTAAGTGTGCGTATGACAATGCATTACAATTGAATAGGGATAGTCTTATCGCTACATGTGGAGATAAAACAAGAAATAAAAAGTCAAAGGGTAATACACACAAAAATAACCACAAAAACTTTGATACCCCATTCTTTATTACTAAGTTTAGTAATCAAGCACAACAGGTCAAAAAGATCTTACAAAAACATTGGAATGTGTTAAAACTTGACAGTGAACTATCCCCGTTTATTGAAAGAGGTACAAAAACTGTCTTTACCAAAGCTAAAACATTGGCCAATTATCTATCACCCAGTTTGTTTTCATCCAGTGAACCAGGAACATCACTAACTAAAACAAGAGGTTTCTTTACATGTGGATCATGTAAAATTTGTAGATATGCATGTCCAGTCAAACAAATCATTGTAAAGAAAACAAAAAGACCATATTGGATCAGATCCTTCATAAACTGTAACACACAATTTGTGATTTATTACATTTGGTGTAAATGTTCTAAGGGAAACATTGGGAGAACTATAAGACCCCTAAAACAAAGAATAATGGAACATATCAGGTTTATTAGGATTAAAGATAAACAACACCCGGTGTCTAGACACTTTGTAGAATGCCCCCAAGGTGGGCTCATTAATTTCAAATTTTTGGCGATTGAGCACATTGAGACTTTAAAACGAGGGGGTGACAGACTAAACATTCTGAACAAAAGAGAAATGTTCTGGATGTTCTCTTTAAATACTATGGTACCCCATGGAATTAACGTAGATTGGGAACTACAACATTTCTTGTAACAATGTACAAATTTGTGATATCAACTGTATATCTGTGTGAATATGCTCTTCGATCGATTTTCACTACTTATGAGTAGAGCAGAAATAATTGAGTTATAAAATCATTCAAAATAATCTATTTATGTCTCCGGTTCAGGAACATCCTATGGAATGAAACAGAATAAAATTAAACAATAATGTTCATTCATGTATATTTCTTAAGAGATACAAATATTGCAATATATTACAATCAAGATTTTTGAAAAAAGAAAAAAATCTATAAATCAAAAATATTTACATATTTGGTCTTGCCCAGTACATATACAAATAAATGAAATATTATACTTGAACGTGATTTTGAGATAACGATGCATTCTGTTTATGAAATGAAATATTACATTTAGATTTTGAGATAATGATACAATTTGTTTTGGTATATATTTTTTGTATTGTTCATGTATTGTGAGGATATTTTTCAGCAATTAATTTGTGTTTTTAATAATTTTCACTATAGTGTTGATAGTGTTTTAATAATACAAAATTGTTATGTGGGTCAAGGTGTCTTAATACAGATTGTCCATATTATGCAAGTATGGACATAACTGTGACTCAGCTTGTTAATCGTTTATTTGTATACCCATGTTTTCTCTCCCTTACGATCATTTCATTCACCTGATCATGCGGTAGTGTTTACAGTTTTTTCAGTCATTGCGTGATTGGCCAATATGGGCCGTCACGTCACTGTTGGGAGGATATCTTACCTCTCACTGATGCAGTCAATGCATTACAGCCGGCGGTTCCCTTGGGTTAGTGTTTAACACGTCACCAAGGGGGTGTGACGCCTCCTATTGGAGGAAATTGCAGAGCGTCACTAAGTGAAGGGAGGGATTCATGGGTATTTAAACATACGATCGGTTGTACTTACTTACTCTTCGATAAAGCGTGGGTTTCCACGTGAAACGCGTCAGAGGCATATTTTTTTGCTGTTTTTAATGTGCCTTTAATAAACCTTTTTGCACCTAGTTCTTTGCAATTTTTTGGTCAGATGTGATCTTCAGCAGCAGCAGATGCACCGCCATTTCCTCCCACTTTGTCTAAATTTAGCATACAGTACGTTGTAATTGGTGGACGTATTTTTCAACCTCACCTACTAGGTAACTATGTAACTATGTAAACAGTTATTTATTTATTTTTTCATGCCTGTGCTTGTCAGCTGACAGACATTTGTTAATCAAGTTTCCTTTCTACAGTATGTGATTTCAATATGATAGGGGGCTTATGCACCTGATAAATATTTTGATGCAGAAAAAAAGGCAGATAAATGACAGCACCAGATACAGAATTTGATATATCCTATTGCAATATGTTCATCGTTTAACTCTTCCCAAATCTTTCCTTTGGTCCATGCAACCATTTACTAAATCATTCACTGAGGCAAGCGGGGTAAACTACATTGATTTATTGTTTGGGGGCTTTATTACCTCATATAACTGAAGTCAAGTTTCTATCTAGATCAGTGTTTTTTAAACCTTTTTTTTTTTGATTAAGGAGCCCACTAATTAAATTGAGAAGTTCTGTGGAGCCCCAAACCTCTCTAATAGCGCGTCTGAGATCAGATGCATTGTAAGGAACCCCAACCCTCTCTAATAGAGCGTCTGAGATCAGATGCATTGTAAGAAACCCCCACCCTCTCTAATAGCGCGTCTGAGATCAGATGCATTGTAAGGAACCCCAACCCTCTCTAATAGCGTGTCTGAGATCAGATGCATTGTAAGGAACCCCAACCCTCTCTAATAACGTGTCTGAGATCAGATGCATTGTAAGGAACCCCAACCCCCTCTAATAGCGCGTCTGAGATCAGATGCATTGTAAGGAATCCCAACCCTCTCTAATAGCGCGTCTGAGATCAGATGCATTGTAAGGAACCCCAACCCTCTCTAATAGCGCGTCTGAGATCAGATGCATTGTAAGGAACCCCAACCCTCTCTAATAACGTGTCTGAGATCAGATGCATTGTAAGGAACCCCAACCCCCTCTAATAGCGCGTCTGAGATCAGATGCATTGTAAGGAACACCAACCCTCTCTAATAGCGCGTCTGAGATCAGATGCATTGTAAGGAACCCCAACCCTCTCTAATAGCGCGTCTAAGATCAGATGCATTGTAAGGAATCCCAACCCTCTCTAATAGCGCGTCTGAGATCAGATGCATTGTAAGGAATCCCAACCCTCTCTAATAGCGCATCTGAGATCAGATGCATTGTAAGGAATCCCAATCCTCTCTAATAGCGCGTCTGTGATCAGATGCATTGTAAGGGACCCCAACCCTCTCTAATAGCGCGTCTGAGATCAGATGCATTGTAAGGAACCCCAACCCTCTCTAATAGCGCGTCTGAGATCAGATGCATTGTAAGGAATCCCAACCCTCTTTAATAGCGCATCTGAGATCAGATGCATTGTAAGGAATCCCAATCCTCTCTAATAGCGCGTCTGTGATCAGATGCATTGTAAGGGACCCCAACCCTCTCTAATAGCGCGTCTGAGATCAGATGCATTGTAAGGAACCCCAACCCTCTCTAATAGCTCGTCTGAGATCAGATGCATTGTAAGGGACCCCAACCCTCTCTAATAGCACGTCTGAGATCAGATGCATTGTAAGGAACCCCAACCCTCTCTAATAGCGCGTCTGAGATCAGATGCATTGTAAGGAACCTCGATTCTCTCTAATAGTGCGTCTTGAGATCAGATGCATTGTAAATTCTTCTGTATTTGGTACACTTTTTAAATTACGTGAAAATTGCAGGGAACCCCTGTTCATAATCTCTGATCTTGATGGACTCATGAGGATGCCTTTTTAAAAAAAAAAAAACCTTTTCTAATTTGTTTTCACAGTCACTTCCCTATGAGCGTATTTTGGAGATCCGCAAACAGAATCTGTCGCCAGCATTGGTAACGATATTCAAGAAGCCCATACTGTTACACCAGGGATACATGCAGTGGGTATTTGACTCAGAGGGTCGTCGCTATCTTGATCTCTTTGGAGGAATTGTGACTATTAGCGTGGGTCATTGCCACCCGTAAGTATCTGTTGTGTATTTTTTTAGTTTGCCATACGTTGCAAGTTACCATATTATGGGATGGAAGAGGCCATCTTGTCTTGTTGTTGTTCACTGCAGCTGAAGCTAAATAGGAAACTGCATGTTAACCTGAGTACCTACTGTATGTCTGTTGATCTCCCTATACATGTACTGTCTAGTAAAAACATAGCAATTGTAGCCAGGGCTGGTTTCTGGCTACCAGCTTGACGTCTCTGGCAGTAATTCCTGGTAAGAGCAGGCCTGCCAGTAGTAATCATGGGTTTCCCCCACTCTCTAGCAGTACCCTTGGCTGACAGGGGGAGGAGGTGGAACTAGACCTGAGTATACCCAATCGTGGGTCAGACCTGGTGCCCTCCTCCTGGCTGTACTTAAGGGGCATTGCCGCCCAAATTTGGTAGTGCCTCTCCTCACTGAGAGAGGCACATCACACATCAGAGTGCCTGAGCATTGGGCCTTCTCTGTTCCTCATCCACCTCGGGGGAAAGTGAGTGTGGACCTTTCCCCTGCCACTGCTAGAGGGGCAGGGAAAAGCTAGGACAGCTGCGGGGGCCCTTCACCTTTTAGTGGTTGTCCAGTGACCATCCTGCAGCTGGGTAGCCGATTCAGAGACTGTGTTGGGCAGACCACTGCCGTGCTTGTGAATGTGGACGCAATAAAACCGTTCCTGTTCATATACCTCCTGCCTGGTGTGTTATCTTACTGGGGAAGGAGAGGAAGTATTTCTATCATTAGGATCGCCTCTATACATCTGGAGCCTACAGCAGATGGAGGCGCTGTACTGCTAGAGAACCACATGCGGTATGTAACCCAGAAACCTGTCCTGTGTCCCCACATCCATCAGCGGATGACTCGGCCTTCCTGCTTACCAACAGGTAGCATGCACCACACACGCTGTAATGGCAGAATCTCCTACCGGGTGGGGGAAACACCGTTACACAAGCTTGCAATGAGGAGGATTCAAAGAAGGTGAGGACTGTACTTTTAGTACTGAGAGGTGAAACAAAGAAGAATTACAACAGCACTCTAAAGAAATCCAGCAGTGTGCTAGTAAAGACTTTACTTATTTTTGTTTTGTACACCTCAACAATCGAGGTTTTCACAAGTAATTAGATTTGCATTGTTAAAAAATAAATAATAATATATATATATTATTAGGGAACAGAGCACACACATCTCACTTTTTTTGAGTATAGGAGTGCCTGTCCTGTTTTCTGTATGTGTGTATATATGTACACACACAAAGAAATACCGCAATCATAACAACCGTTAACAATAAATGATATCTAAAGCCAAAAAATATCCCTATGAATGAAATCGGGACTGGCGGTGCTAAGGGGCAAGATAAATATCACAAACACAAAGAAACCCCTTAAAAAGCACTGTAACAGGGACTTATCCCTGTTAAGAAACTTGCCTCTAATCCAGCAGTGTGCTGGTTAATTGCACACCAGCAATCAGCCAGACTTCACCTGCCTGATTAGAACTATAGAAAAAGCCTGTTCCCAGAAACAGGAGGATTCCTGAGCTCACAATTGGAGCTGACCCAGGAAGGACAGACCATAGAGTTCTCTAGTCCACGATGTGGGCTGACCTGGGGAACAAACAGATGTCTTGAGCTGCAAAGAGATTGCAAAGGGGACACGATTTCTAAACCTGGATCCTGATATTGCTATAGCATACAAGGGTGCGGACTCAGGAGAGCAGAGAGGCCTTCCCCTACAGCTACAAGATACAGATAAGACTTTCTTATGGGACTGTTATATATCGTATCTCTCTCTCTCTCTCTCTCTCTCTCTATGTATATATATATATATATATATATATATATATATATTTGGGTTGGTAATTAGCTTAGCTAACCACCCAGTTAGAGAGGGTTGGACTACATGTGTAGATATTCTCCAAAGCGGAGTAGGTTTTTCTTTGGCTTATTTTGAATGTTTTGCTGTGTTAAAGGGACAGGCGCAATAAAGCCACCTTTTAGTTTCACTTTAAATGGTCTCCATTGCGTAACTCTGCACACGTCTCTTACAAGCACTCAGACATATCTTACAAATAAGACCATGAAAGATGTGATTTGTATAATACAAATAAAGTAGTTTTTAATGAAACACATCTAATAAAACAAGAAAAACTAAAATGACACACATGAAAACAGACTGAAAAAAACCTCCTAAAGCCAAACAATAAATGACGGATCAAAGAGTAATTTAAAGAAAACTGCGGAACATAGACGAGGGAAAACAGCGTGGGGGTGTAAACCTCAATATAAAGATTACTCTGGGGACAAAGTTCCCAGAGTGATCGCCAACTGGCCAGTCATGCATAAACAGGTAAATAACACACCCTCCTACGTATCCCTATACCAATGAGAATGCTGGTGTAATGAGCCCTAAGAGAACATGAGTAGACATAGCTAGATAGTGGTAAACCCTGTGTAACCCTGATTCCCCCACCCAATCTCACATAGGGCCACTCTCTGGGAAACTCACTCGGTTACATGACTTAGGCTGCGTCCATAGAGGTTGGAGCAGTGCGGAACCGCGCTGACGCTGAGGCTCGCCTGCTGAAGCCTGTGCCATTCTATGCACATGCAGTCGAGCCAGCGTGTGCGATAGGGTGGCGGGGGAAGGCAGGGCAGTGACGTCGCTGGACCAATAGCCCGCGACGTACTGACGTCAACGTCACGGCGCTGTGACGTTGACGCTGCTGTGCTGTGATTGGATGTTTTCAGTCGACAGCGCACTGAAAAACAGCTTCGCCTGTTGGCTGAAAAATCCAACACTTCAGCACGCCTGTGGACGCGCGCGTGAGCCCCCTCTCAAGGCATCCTCATTGAGGATGCAGGGGCTCAGCACGGAGCGTCCGCACGGCTGAGCACTGCCTGTCCTTCCATGGACGCAGCCTTAGTGTGGTGCATACCTGCTGGTAACAGGGGGCCCTGAGTCTCCCACATGATGTTATAGGGGAAGAACAGGACAGGCTTCTGGGGTCTTGCCCGAATAGTACTCGCAGGTGCAGCACCTCCATCTTGTGCAGCCCCAGGTGTATGGGGAGAAGTCTCTGCAGAAGAATCTCGTTCCCCCTCTTCCCAATAGACTTCACTCTCAGGCAGGAGGTATAATATAAAACTCAGGATGCTTTATTGGTCTTTCTGTATTCAGCAGCAGTTGATAGCAGTGTAGAGGGTATTCACCCTCAGGATGTCCCTGGATCCACTCCCAGCCAAAGGACACCGAGAGTGGCCCTTGCTCTTCCCTTATCCCCTGGCGGGATAAGAGGTAACGGTTTCCCACCGCTCCCCTAAGGGAGGGCCTCAAACTGCCAGAGCCCTGACAGCTTAGTTTGGGTAAACCTCACCTCTTTCACGGTAGAGGCAGACTGGCTAAATCAGGAAGTACAATGCATTAAGTACAGATCCAGTAAGCACCACCCCGTGCCTCTAATTGGACACAAGGCCTGATGTCACTACCTTCTCTTACTCACTGCACTGCAATGAGTGGGGAAACCCCATGATTACTCCTGGCGCACCTACCCTTACTAGGCATTACTGCCAGGAGGAGGACAGAATAATAGCCCAAAACCTATCAGGGCTACACCTGTATATGTTGAAAAAATGATGTCTGCATGGGGGAATCACCACCTCACAGTAACTGTATAAAGTGGCCCCCAACGATCAAAAGGTTGCAAACGTTCGCACTACCAACAGTAAGTTATTATGGCTGAACCATAGCTGCTCAGAATGGAGCTGATAGCTAAATCTCTGTATAGGAATTTAGTAACATGAGAGAGTCCAGTGACTGATAAGCCATGCTGAAACGCGTAAGTGGTGCAGATGGAAGCCTCCTTTTGCCATACTATGGACTTTTACTGACCAGAGAGAGACTAGCAAAGGGCCAGCAGGGGTGGACCTACCACTTAATTTATAAAACTTGATGTCAAAAGTGCAGCCTAAAGAAATACCTTTTGAGGATCATTGTAAAACTCACCACTTCTTCTCCTCACTTACTGGCCCACAATGTATCTTTATAGCAGGATTTATTACTTCTTTACATCAGTGTTCTTTACCTAACACACCCAAGTAAATGCATTATATTGACTAAGTGTCACTTAGTGGAACTCGGTCTCCCTTAATTTGCACATACCTTCTATCCCCTTTTTCAAGTTACAAGATGTAATTTCTGCTCAGTAATTCCAAGTCTCTCATTTGGATCTTAGGTATTTGCCTTCCTTACATAACGACATCATATCATTGCAGGAAAGTAACCGAAGCAGCTCAGAAACAGCTGGGGCGTATTTGGCACACAACTAACATCTTCTTACATTCCACAATCCATGAATACGCTGAGAAATTAACAAGTCTTCTCCCTGGGAAGCTGAAGGTATTTTATTTATATTTTTGCAGTTCTGTCATCAATTTATTTTGTTTGGTGTTGACAGAGCACTTATTAAATCTAAATATTCCAAATAATATACTGCAGATGAATAAAATAGTGAACAATGTCTAGTATAGTATAATGTGCTCATATAGCAAGTTGCAATTCTAACAATTGCTTCATACTTTATAATACTTGAGCCTGTATTTACTAGGTGGTGCTATGCCAGAAAAAACACCCTTCGTTTTGGATGACACTGTCCAGTCCTTTCAAGTTAATTGGCCCAAAGGTGGCTTCCGGTGCTGGAAAGTATTTTGTGGCATAGCACACTTAGTAAAAATGGCCTTAAATGTTTACAAGCTTTGTATGGCCACTGCTGTTCTCTTGTATAAAGATGTAAAACAGATTAAAGCTGCAGACCAAACAATATCCTACATGTGTTTTTTTTTTTTTAAATTGCATTAAAAAAAACCACTGAAAGACATGTTTAATGTATTATATTGTAACGAGCATGTTTTGTTTGTATAGCAGACATTTATAGCAACATTTATAGCAACCATTTACAAAGTCACATCCCCTTCCTCTTCTGAAACAGGCTCTGGCACACCCCTCTTTGAGCCTGGCCCTCTCTCTAGCAGTGCACCAATTGTATCTAGTGACTGCCTGGTCACATGATCTTCCCCACAGCACTTTGCATCTTTGCTCCTCTTCTGCTGCACTGACGGCCATTTAGTGAACACTCAAGGTGAAACTTTGCCGATCTATCGCAGGAGAACGGACCAATAGGCAATGTAGCTAATTACTTATCCTTGTGTGGATTGTATTGATGCATGTATTAAGGTTGGGGGGGACAGCAGCTTGGACTGCTGTTTTAAGGGTCTCAAAAGTATTTTGACATATTTTGCCTTCCTTTTTTCCACCAAAACAAATAATAAAATATGTGAACAGTATATGAACATGATCTCAAATTTGACAGGCAAGGTTAGACAGAACATTTTATATGGGGGCGGGGGATAGAGAGTGTATACTGTATGTATAGCAATACATGTGCATGTTTGGACTGCGATGGGAACCAAACCCGGGGGAGTATGTGTTGGAATATTCTTTCTTAGTGAGGATATTGTCCCATAATTATTTACAATCTTATGCGATAAGACAGTGGTGCTCAACTCCGGTCCTCAAGACCCCCCAGCAGGTCAGGTTTTAAGGATATCCCAGCTTCAGCACAGGTGGCTCAGTCTTCACCTGTGGTGAAGCTGAGATATCCTTAAAAGCTGACCCGTAGGGGAGTCTGGAGGACTGGAGTTTAGCATTACTACCATAAAATGCCTTCTACCGTAGCACTGGGAAACACCTTTTAAGCCCATGGAATTGAATGAGGTAAAGTGTCTTCCAGCGCTGGAAGGTGTCTAATGGCAGAAGGCAATATTAGAGACAAGCTCTGTATCTGTGCTCAGAGACAATGCATGTATCACTTAGTCCAGTAATAAATCCAATAATTCATATCACTTTCCTCATCAACACAGGCAATAATCCAATAATGACTTGCTAGCAGATGTAGTCAAATAATACTCCTATAATGGGGAGGTATAGGGAAATACCACATAGGTTGGCCACACTGCTCAAAATAAATGAACAGTGGGACCCCAGCTAGTAATCCCAAGCATGATAACACTCCCCTGGAGCTAGACTAGATAACATCCATGGAAGAAAAATAAAGCGTACTCACACTTGGCAATGTTGCCAGAAGTCCTGTGTTTAGCGTGCAGCTGCAAGAGAGATACTGAAGGGTGTGTCCCTGGAGGGGACGTGCAGGCAGTGCACTGCTGTGAGGTGCATATAGAAAAAAAGATGTGACAGTGGCTGGATCAGGTGCAATAAAAATAAGCTTCTTTATTGAGGAACAAGACAAACAGGGTTCACATGACGCTGAGGAGGTACTCTAACAGGTTTTGGGCTCCCAGCACCTGATCCAGCCACCGTCACATCTTTTTTTCTATGTGCACCTCACAGCAGGGCACTGCCTGCACGTCCCCTCCAGGGGTACACCCTTCAGTCTAATGGCAGAAGGCTGCTTAGTAAATAAGACCCATTATGCCACTAAAATGCAAATTAAATGTTGATACTTTTGACTGCAATATGGCCAATAATAAGTGCTCACTGGATTGGTTTTCTGCAGCTGTGACGGATCTTGGTGTCTGCTTGGCTACCAAGAACGGAGTATTTTTGCGATTTCTGGGGGGGCTTCAGAGGCGAACAATCTGCGAAGGGATCCAGTGAGATCAACAAGGGGAACATCTTCCAGTCAAAAGAGAAAGTAGATGAGCTTAGATAAATAAAAACGTTTCTGTTTTCCCAGAACTCCTCTGAGAGATCTTGTTTTTCTGTGTCACTTTATAGGTGCTCTACATGACAAACAGTGGTTCGGAAGCTAATGATTTGGCGATGTTTATGGCAAGACTGTACACTGGCCACTTTGACATAATTAGCCTCAGGTAATGTTTTATTACTTTGTGACTCATAGCCATTTAAGAAGCAATTGGTTGAAGTTTGGGGAGAAGGGGCAGTTTAGTAAAGTAAGTCATAAATACACAAACTTGAGGCTTTATTAAAGGTCTCACTCAGTCTCTCATACAGAACGTGATTTGGGGCAAATGTATATATCTTCCCATGACATAGCTTGGGAATAACACACACACACTATGTACAGATGTAGTAAAGATTACTGTTACCGATGGTGGTATATGTGATAATCTGCACGGAATCCCATGGAAACACTGTGATAATCTGCATTATAACGCAATATTCTGCATTGTCAGTTAGTATTTTGACTATTCCTGTCTCCCTTGTTCAGCTGCCTGTAATTCTCCCTGTTCCAGCAGCTAGCTGCATGTGTAAAGGCAACATTATTGCTACATTTGCCCTTCACACAGTTCTAGTTGGTTGCCCTGACAACCTACCAATCCTCATAGATAGAAGATTGGTTCAATCCTACTCCCTTGCCTTTATAGCAGTTACTTTGGTCCTTAGACCCATCCTGCTTGTCACAGGAACATGTGCTTTAGATCTAACTAGCTATCTTAGTGAGTACATGCTTCCTCCATTACACCCCTGCAAGGCCATCCTTTTTTACCGTCCCCCCAAAACAGAGCACCTTCACATAGAGAAGCACTCTCTCACCACACATTACCATCTGCAAGTACCCTTTATATTTGTTTTTGACTCCCCCATTAAAGTTGAAGAAAATAAAAGGACTCTGTGTGCTCTCAAAAGGGGATGAGTTAAACTACTGGACTTACTCTCATCCCACATGTGATCCTGGTTCCAGAAGAACTATACTGTACATTTGGGATTCCTCCAAACTGCATCTAACTAAAGATCTAAGATCTTCTTTTTTTTAATTTTTTTTAACAAACACTTTAATACCCTGAACAAATACTGTGATAGATAGATAGATAGATAGATAGATAGATAGATAGATAGATAGATAGATACAGTATGAATTACAAATGTCTTAAGTACTCTAATCGTTAACTTCTTCCTTAATTTATGTTCATATCGGCGAATTATTGATGTACTGGGCATATGTATCAAGATGGTGTCATGTACTCTTGGTTATGGAGAATAAAATTTTATATGTGTCAATATTTTGCTGGTTGCAAATGTATGAAACTTGTTAATGTCGTTACTTACATTTCATGCAGATTTCTTGTGAGTGGAGGTTAACGCCACCTAAACCTGGCCGGTGTAACGGAGACGTCTGCCAGTTAATATAGGCACAAACTGTATTATACAGCTCATTATAATATTGCCCGGGCTATCTCTTCCCCAATCCCTTCTATACATAAGCCTATAATATACATCTTCTCTAACTGTGCATGCAATGTCTTGTATATAATGTATACCCTGTTCATTTATGTGTTATTTGTCATTTTAACTATGTCCAGGACATTTTATAAATAAATAAATAATACATACTCCCCAAAATGCACATTGGCAAAGAGCTGACGTATAGCACCTTGATACATTGGGACCTATTCATTAAACTTTGATATTGCTCATTTAAAGTTGCCCGAAAACAGCATGCTATTTGACACAACAAAACCTGCGATTGTCACATCTCATTTGAATGTACTTGTTGCTGAATTTTCTGCAGTGCTTTCTGCAAAGTGACATCTCGCCAGGTAGAGAGAGAGCGAGATGCCTAGGAAATATGCAAATAAAATCATTTCAATACATGACATATTTTTTTGTTATTGGCATATTTCTCTCTCTTTGCTTCATTTGCATATACAATTTACATACCGCACAGAATTGTACAGCTGGAATCAAATTGCATCAACAAGCGAAGGCTTAATGAACACGGCGATGTGCCAATCCTGCAAAAGGAGCAGTTTCATGAGTCAGTGATGCAGTTTGCATCATTTTTGGAGCAATGCTTCATTTGCGTAGCCCGTGTTTGATACCCCTGTCCCAATAATCCCATATCTGATCACTGCTAGAAATGTGCAAATGTGTCTGAATTCAGTTCGCCATTGTTTTGTACGTTAACGCCCCTGTGGGGTTTCCCTGTCTGCGTTCTGCAAAAATGACGCCATTCGTAAAATAATTTGCATGCTTAAATTCTGCCCATTTCTTATCTGCGCCCACTTGTTCGGAAAGAGAAATCTTACTTAATTTGCCTTCCTCATATCAGAGCTGTCTGAGACATACAAGTGGTATTTTTATTTACTATATTTAAATTAGAACCGAAGTCTAATGACAAAGGAATCATGTGGGCAGGGCCGCCGAGAGGGGGGGACAACTGGGACTGCTGTCCCGAGCCCGGCCAGGCACGGAGCCCAGCCTCCCTACCGGCAACCCACAGATTACTCTCTGCAGGCAAGCCGGGCCCTCCCCTTTCCTGGGCCCCTTCCATCTGTGTCTCCCTCCCCTCCTGGAGGCAAGCCGGGCCCTCCCCTTTCCTGGGCCCCTTCCATCTGTGTCTCCCTCCCCTCCTGGAGGCAAGCCGGGCCCTCCCCTTTCCTGGGCCCCTTCCATCTGTGTCTCCCTCCCCTCCTGGAGGCAAGCCGGGCCCTCCCCTTTCCTGGGCCCCTTCCATCTGTGTCCCTCGCCTCCTGGAGGCAAGCCGGGCCCTCCCCTTTCCTGGGCCCCTTCCATCTGTGTCCCTCGCCTCCTGGAGGCAAGCCGGGCCCTCCCCTTTCCTGGGCCCCTTCCATCTGTCTCCCTCGCCTCCTGGAGGCAAGCCAGGCCCTCCCCTTTCCTGGGCCCCTTCCATCTGTGTCCCTCGCCTCCTGGAGGCAAGCCGGGCCCTCCCCTTTCCTGGGCCCCTTCCATCTGTCTCCCTCCCCTCCTGGAGGCAAGCAGGGTCCTCCCCTTTCCTCGGCACCGCCCATCAGTCCCTCCCTTAGGCCTCGGGCATGGTCAGCGCTTAGGCGCGCTACTGCTCGGCACTGAGCCCCTGCAGCCGCAATGAGAGCAGCTTTAGCAGGGGCTCCCGCACGCCTGCGGAAGCGTGTGTCTTAACAAATGTTAAGATTCTTCGCTTGCCGGAGCGCAGAGTCGGTCACGTGAGCGGTTCGCCCAATGAGGGCGAACCAGCTCCGTGACGTCACTGGCCCGCCCCCAGACACACCCACAGACGGCGCTCGCTCTAATGCCAGGGAAAGCACCGCTTTCCCTGAGCCTCAGCGCGCCTCCGTCTGGCTTAAGTCTCTATGGACTAAGCCTTAGGCTCTGTGGGCCTGCAGAGCTCTCCTGTGTACTGCCAAGCTGCTCCAGCAGGCCCTCCCAAGGGCCCCAAGTAAGTCCCCATTCCCCCTACTCCCCTTATACCACTCTCTGTATTTGGGGAGTGGGTTATTGTGTGTATTTGTGAGGGGGGCCTATTCTGTGTGTGTTTGTTTTGGGGAGGGGGGTAATTGTGTGTGTGTGTGTGTGTGTGTGTGTGTGTGTGTGTGTGTGTGTGTGTGTGTGTGTGTGTGTGTGTGTGTGTGTGTCTGTCTGTATTTGGGTAGGGGACCTAGTGTGTGTGCACGTGTTTGTATTTGGAGAGGGAGCCTATTTTGTGTGTGTGTGTGTGTGTATTTGGGGAGGGGATTAATTGTGTGTTTATTTGGGGAGTGGGGCATAGTGTGTGTGTGTATTTGAGGAGAGGGGTTATTCTGTGGGGAAATACATGGTGGTGGGAGGGGGGGAAAGAAAGGGTGATTGGGTGAGAGAGTGAGGAGGTGTGAGTGAGATGGGGAGGTGGTGTAAGAGAAAACAGGGCTCTCGCAAGGCTTCCAACATGTGGGTGGGGGGCCCCGGTGGAAACTTTAGTCCTGGGCCCCGGGAAAGCTGTCTGCATGTGGTTGCATCTTTTGATCAAAACATGGTTTAAGCCTGCTAATGATAAACTTCACCTAGCAGAAATCTACACTGAATAAACGCAATTTCTTACTGTTCTATGGACTAAACTTGGTGAAAAATGTGAGAGTGCACAGGAGAGATAAATAAATGGAGCATAAGGCCTCGGGCATGGTCAGCGCGCCGTGCTGAGGTGTGCTTGTACTTACTTGTGAGCCCCTACAGCCGCAATGAGAGCGGCTTTAGTAAGGGCTCGCCTACACTTCCTCAAGCAAGCAAAAGCGTAGGTCTTAGCAGAATTTTACATTTCAGCGCTCGCCGGAGCGCAGGGCCGGTCACGTGAGCGGTTCGCCCAATGAGGGCGAACCAGCTCCATGACGTCACTGGCCCGGCCGCCGACACGCCCCCAACACGCCCCCGGACGGCGCACTGTCTAAGGCCAGGGAAAGCACCCGCTTTCCGAGCCTCAGCGCGCCTCCGCACGCCAGCAGGAACCCTGGCCGAGGCCTAATGCTTATTGTGATTCAGTGCAGTTGTCAGGCTTGAATCATGGTTTGATCCAAATATGCAACCAAATTACTCCTTTGTTACACAGACTTAGGTTCTAAATGTAAAAATGTCACTAGTAAATTACAAGCAAATGTGGGAGGAATTGTACTTCTGTTGTCCACATTTGCACATTGGTACCTGAATAATTAGCAATGTATTCAGAAGCAAGTAAGCGCCGGTCTGCTCCCAAAACCCCTGGTACAGCTCATTATCCCAATGAATTCTTGTCTCTTTACAGGGGAGGTTACCATGGAAGCAGCCCGTACACACTGGGTCTGACGGCGCTTGGATTTTATAAACACGGGGTTGCAAACGGCTTTGGCTGCCACACGGTAGGTTTTCTGGCTGCCACACGGTAGGTTTTCTGGCTGCCACGCGGTAGGTTTTCTGGCTGCCACACGGTAGGTTTTCTGGCTGCCACACGGTAGGTTTTCTGGTTACCGTTTTTTTTTTCAGATCCTGCAGAACCGTTTCGGTGGCTCTTACATGGCAATACATTGCAGAATTTCTCTGCACTAATGCTTTGCACTAGAAAGTTTTACTTTAAGCCTCTGTATAGAAACGGTAGCGTAACCCTCCCTGCCTGGCTATAAGGGACTTTACATAGATGTCTGTGTTGTTGGCCACTTGGTGTGCATTATTTTTGGCAGGGGTGCTGATCCGCTCAGGCTGGGCATATATCCAGATGGTAAGGGTGGGCGCCAGGAACTTTGTAGTTATTAAACATGTCTTTTTTCATACTATAGACAGGTACAACTCTTCCACAGCCGCATCACTGCAGGCCTGAGAAAGTACATCGCTTTAACATGGAATCTGGCTTTCTTTAACTCATGTCATGGTTAACCATGCTTCTTGTGATCTTCACCATCCCTATCTTTCCAGGGTCCCAGCAGGGGATCTCCTTCCTCACTGTGATAGGATAAGGGGGTCATTACTCTGTATTCTCCCCTTCTCCCCTCTCATACTATACTCAGATACTGGGTAACAGGGGGTGATACTTCATATGTGCACGGCACTTCGTTCTCTCAGGATCCTACTTACGGTACTGGGTCATAACTTCTGATGATCCTGATATCAGATGAATCCCAGGGCTACAGATAGGGTGGCTTCTCCAAAAATACTGGACACAATGGTGAACGGTGTCACACGCTCGAGATGCACACACACACACACACGATTGAGACACACACACCTCTCAGCTCTTCGCTCCATGCTGTTTCCTCCTCTCCTTGGCCCCACCTTCAGGCTTCTGACATCTCCTGCTGATTGGCTGCTGCTGAGAAATGCAGCCAATCAAGATGGAGAAAGCTGCCCAGCTCCCTAGCGCTCTGCTCTCTTCCTGCTCAAGAAAATCATGCGGCCCCCCCAAGCTGGTCAGGTCACTATGTCCAGATAGGTAATACCAGTATACACAGACATGTCCAGTATTACCTCTTATTTTTTACTGGAGAGAATGTCCTAATACAGATAGGTAATACCAGTATACACAGACATGTCCAGTATTACCTCTTATTTTTTACTGGAGAGAATGTCCTAATACAGGACAGTCCGGTTCAATACCCCTCAAGGACACTGGTCTCCCCTGTTGAAGCCTGTACTTCCCCAGCTTCCTTTACCAGTGGCCTGACTTTAAAGGACACTTCCCTGTTCAGGAAAATAATAAAGGGGTATCCTACCCCAACTTTACTATCTACAATTGAGATCAATCCCTGGTCTCCCCTCTCAGTATCTCTAGGCAGAAAAGGGGCGGAGCTAAGCCTCTGCCTGGTTATTGGCAAACACCTTATCTAGAGGGGCAGGTGTTTGGTATGTAACTCCTATAACCCATATGGCAGGGGTCTCAAACTCAGTCCTCAAGGGCCATCAACAGACCAGGTTTTATGGATGTACCTGCTTCAGCACAGGTGGCATTTACAGAGACAGAAGGTGGGTTATGGCTATGTCATAAGAACTTGCCATAAGGTGTCTTCTGGTGCAGGAAGGTGTCATAGCATAGCACTACTTACAGTAATAATCTTTACCCATTCCGTATGACATTATAAATACAAATAACAGTTACCTTCGAGAGTCATCGGAATAACCCTTTAATGGGCATTCTTAAGAATTCCGAGCACGTTCTTCTAGAAGTTTATCATTGGTTAATTGAACATGCAGCCTAGGCGGCTAAAACACCAGGCTCTCACTAAAGATATTGATTGGAAATGTTATTGCACTTAATTAACAGGTATTATTTACAATTACATTTCATGGCTTGTGGGCAACACGTCAGTCTAAATTTGAAAAATGATTAAGAGTTAATAGTTTGTCTTGTGTGAATCAGATAATAAGGTGCAAATGAGGTGTATAAATAATCATGTGCAGTGCTCAAATAAATGGTATATAGCACTCGTGGCCGATTAGTAATGGCCTAATAACCGTATGCAGTGAATTGTGATGATTAGTAGAACTGCAGGCTGGAGTTCTCCTCAAAAAGGAAACATTAGGAGAACATGGCTAAACATTGATTAATATAAATGACAGAACAGGGAGGGAATAACACTCACACTCTCCCAGTCTATCAGGCACAGTAAGTGTATTAAGGGTACACATATCACTCAGGATGGCCCGAGTAACACAACTTGAGTGCAATGGCGGTCTCGATCCAAACCTCGTTGCGGCGGCAGTCCCGTTTCACTCCTTGTTGCCGGTATGGTAACTTCCGCATCTGTGCGCACACAGTGCAGAATCCCAAAGTGGAGTCAGGCTCGCTGGTACGGTGTCCTTAGAGGGACAAAATAGTTTGTCTCATGGCTGATCCTGAAGAAGATGCTGCTGCGGGTTGTGAAGCATTGACTTCACAGTTTTGAAATGATATTATCAGTAAACACGTGCTTGACCAAAGAATCCTATGTATTCACTGGTTGCAGTTGCATTGATACTCCACACAATATTATTAAATATATTAATTGAATGACTGAGTGCCTTCTCACAATTGCAGCATAACCACCACACAATTCTGCTACGTGACGGTGGTTTCTTGCAGTCTTTTAATGCTGTGTGTTTGTGATTCTTTTCCAGACAATGTGTCCTGATGTTTTTCGTGGTATATGGGGTGGAAGTCATTGCAGAGACTCTCCTGTACAAACTATAAGGGCATGCAACTGTTCTCCTGGTGAGTAGGTTATTGTGCAGAATGCCAGGCGTTTTAAATGTGCTCATTTATGTGCTCATATTGGCTCAGTTGCATGGATATACAGCCCGTAATAAACCCGCTTCGGTCTGTTCAGACAGTAAATAAAAAATGGTGAAATTCATCACTCATGGAGACTGTGATGGCAGATACAATAGATAACTTCAAAAAAAGTTTGGACATCATATTTTTAGAAAGGAAAGGTATACAGGGATATACCTAATAAGTAAACATGGGAAGGATGTTGTTCTAATAAGAAATCTGATTGCTATTATTGGAGTCAGAAAGGAATTTATTTTTCTCCTTAGGAGATATCATTGGATGATGTTTCACATGGCAGCTAAAACCTGATATTTGTAATTCTATTCTGATGATATCACACCCTTCACTGGGAGGGTGATGATTAAACAAGCAGGAAGAGGATATCGCAATCATATAGCCTCCCTGATGAAGTGCCAATCGTTATAATTTATATCAAATCGGTAGATTTTTTTTTCAGATCAATAAAGATGGGATAAAGGGCATTTTCAGCAGAAGGGCATGCTCCCACCTTCCAAGCTCTCAGGAAATCACTTTAGACCCATCTCTTCTGTGAAACATTTGAGCACTAGCCTCAGTGGCTCACCATATTAATCTGTGCTGTAAAAAGTTTTGTAATCATCGCACTAAAAAAATATTCTTTGATTCTGAGATTATTTTGGGGAAAGATGTAGGATAGTATCTTTAATTTTGCCATATATGATGTTTACCTAAAAAGCTTTATTTCCCCCCTTTAAATATGTGCATCAATGCAATCTGCACAATGATAAGTAATTAGCTAAGTTCTCCTGTGATCGATCGGCAAAAATTCAGCTCGGGGTTCACTAAATGGCTGTCAGTGCAGCAGAAGAGGACCAAAGATGCAAAGTTATGTGGGGAAGATCATGTGCTCGCACGGCCATATGTGAGTACACATAAAAGAACTGGTTTCTTTTGGTGTCCTTATCCCAATGTTCTCCCTAGGCAGCTATGGACAACTCTGGATATTTATCTGTGTGCAGCCCCCTCGCGGTCGCACACTCCCGACAGGAACAGCAGACAACGATGGAGTATACCTGCGTCCGGTACTACAGTTGGAGCGCAGATGACACGCAGCTCTTGCCGAGAGAGTACGGCGGTTGATCATCAACGAGCCAGAGGAAGCTGCTACGACAGCGAAACGCGTAGCTCTATCAAGTGTGCTGTTTTTGTCCCAGGACGGCCGCCGTACTCTCTCGGCAAGAGCTGCGTGTCATCTGCGCTCCAACTGTAGTACCGGACATGGGAGCAGGAGCAGAGAGGCACTGCGGTGTGCTGGAAGAGTACTGTAGCCGTGGCATGAGGACCTACATGTGAGTTCTCTCGTTACTTTTTTGTTATCTAATAAATGTGTGCTTTTAATATATACTCCATCGTTGTCTGCTGTTCCTGTCGGGAGTGTGCGACCGCGAGGGGGCTGCACACAGATAAATATCCAGAGTTGTCCATAGCTGCCTAGGGAGAACATTGGGATAAGGACACCAAAAGAAACCAGTTCTTGGCCGTGTGAGTATTAATTATATCTACACTATCTTAATATCTGTTAGTTGTTGGTGTTTACCAGTTCTGTAACCAGCGCTCCCCATCTTTTTGTGTATATCATTCCAAAGGATCAAGGTTAGATCCTTTCGGGTGAGCAGCAGGAATCTGACACCCCATTAGTTGCCTCAAGTCTAGGGGTCATCGGGAAGGTAGTATTTTACATTTACTACTTATTAAACCTTTATTATACATTTGTACTTCTTGCGAGTTAGCGGCCTCGTTTTTTCTTCTATAGGGAAGATCATGTGACCAGACAGTCACAAGATGCAATTGGTGCACAGCTAGAGAGAGTGCAGGGCTCAAAAAGGGGTGTGCCAGAGCCTGAGGGGATGTGACTTTTTAAATGGTTGCTATAGAAACAAAAAATGCTTGTAACATTATAATACAGCTCAACCCCATTATAGCGCGATCCGCTATAACGCGGTTTGAGCGTGGACCCCGAATGTAAAAAACACTCACTGCACACTGCACACTGCACACTGCACACTGCACACATTCACAGCACACTGCACACTGCACAGCACACACACTGACACTGACACAGACACACACAGTCTCACACAGTCAAATATACACACACACACAGAGAGACACACTGTCTCTTTAAGGGAGCTTGCTCTCGCAAGATGGAAGCAAAGACAGAGAGAAGAGCTGGAAGATGCCGGGTAAGGGCTGCGTGCTGTTGCCGCTGCCCCACCGGGCTTGGGAATGCTGGGAGAGTTCTCAGCTTTCCACCTCTGGCGGACGCGGTTCCACCACACAAAAAAAAAACTTAAAAAAAAAATAATAATTCCGGCGGCCATTTTTTTTCGCGACCCCGTTTATAACGCGGTGGTCGCGGGTGGCTCCCGAGGACCGCGCTATAACGGGGTTAAGCTGTACATTATAGTACATCATAGTACAGAACTGATTTATTAAAAAAAAAAAAAAAACATGTCGGATATTGTTTTGACTGCAGCTTTAATGCAGCGTTATGTTAATTATTTGGTCCATCTTGCCTAAATAGTTTACCTACCCCCTTACTTTTGAGCATGAGGCCTAATTGAATATAGCAAAAAGTAGCGTAGCCACACAGTTAACAATACAGTTATACATATACTACTACTATAGCAAAAAAATATATATATATATATATAAAACAATCATACTCATATAGAAATACAAAAAGTTTTGCAGAATCAAAATAACAATGTAGCCACAAGTAGCTCGACACCATAAGAATGTGAGAACATACTCTAATAATACAGAGTAATTCACTGGCAGAATGACAAAGAGCAGAAAAAGCTGGCAGGAAAAAAAAAGCAAAGGTCATAATATTATCAGGCTTCTGTCTCCCCCGAAAAGCAACCGTGTGACCATGTCAGGATTGGCGCAGTCCGCAGGGGAGAGGGAGCGTCCTCCACATGTACTTCTGCAATGCAACAATTTTGTGGCCTGTAGGAGTGATCCGATACTCCTTTTCAGTGTATGGCCGTGCTTTCTGGACTCTCCTCTTTTAACAATACAGCTAGATGTCTTCACTTCAGTGCAAGTTAATATTTATTAGCTGGACATTATCCAGCTTCTCGCCATAATAAATAGGGACCATAGTAGACCCTACTTGACTTGTATATACTGTCATGCTGCATTATTCATTGTTGTATTTGACTCAGGTTGCTGTGAAGCGAATGACAAATACATTGACCAGTTAAAGGAAACGCTAAACACTTGTGTACCAAAGAAGATGGCGGCATTTATTGCTGAACCGATTCAGGTAACAAAAAAAGGCAACATTTCTTCTTGTTGGGTTTACGACTAGGGGTAAAAATGTCATCGATCATAACCAAAAAACATAATTGAAATACAGTTGCAGTGTTTTCACGTGTTAATCACTTCTACCACAAGAACCTGCAACGCAGAAACGCGATTAGAGACGCAGCGGTTTTTGGGGAGAGGAATAAGGAGTTATCCAACTTATCTCCTCTCGTTGACGATTAAAATATGTCTGTATAACCGTACGATGTATATCACGTGTGTGTGTCTGTGTGGTACCTGTCCCCTCTGCCTCCTTATTCCCAGTAGTAACCAACAGGGAGTGTCCTTCTTTTGTATTAGAGGAGCATGGGAACTGTATGATGCATTACCCTTTAAAAAGAACAATCCAAGCCATGTTTTATTTTCTTACTTTTTACATCGTTTTGAAGCAGCAGGTCTCCAGAGCTGAACCCTGTTAATTTCAGGGTGACCAGATGTCCCGGTTTAGCCGGAACACTCCCGCTTTCTTAATGGCTGTCCCGGTTTTTTAATGGCTGTCCCAACTGCCCCGCATTCTTTAAAATGTTCCGTTTTTTTGTGGCTGTTCCGGTTTTGGCCATCAGAGAGCAAAGAGTGCAGGCAGAGAGGAGAGCAGGAGGAGAGCGGAGGCCGGTCTGACTGCAGAGGGTGGGGGCGGGGTTAGTGTCAGCAGAGCCTCAGCAGTGAGAGCCGGAAGTGAGGTGCCTGCTGCCAGTCGAGATGGTTTCCACCCCATGCTTCAGAGTGAAAGGTAGGAGTGTGTGTGTGTGTGCCCTGCAGACAGGACTATTGGGTCCGTGAAGAAATCCCTGCACACAGGACTGTTGGCCTGTGCAGAAATCCCTGCACACAGGACTATTGGCCCAGTGCAGAAATCCCTGCACACAGGACTATTGGCCCAGTGCAGAAATCCCTGCACTCAGGACTATTGGCCCAGTGCAGAAATCCCTGCACACAGGACTATTGGCCCAGTGCAGAAATACCTGCACACAGGACTATTGGCCCAGTGCAGAAATCCCTGCACACAGGACTATTGGCCCTGTGTAGAAATCCCTGCACACAGGACTATTGGCCCTGTGTAGAAATGTCTGCACACAGGACTATTGGCCCTGTGTAGAAATGTCTGCAGACAGGATTATTGGGTCTGTGCAGAAATCCCTGCAGACATAGGGTGACCAGACAGTTCCTCCCCCCCTGCTCCTCCTCAGAGCGTGTGTGTGTTTGTTAGTCTTTGTCTGTGCAGGTCAGTGGCTGTGAGTCTGTGCAGGTCACGGAGAGAATGGGAGGGGGGGTAGAGAGAATGGAGGAGGGTGGAGAGAGAGAGAGAATGGACGAGGGAGGGGGAAAGAGAAAACGGAGAATGAGGGAGAGAGAGAAAATGGGGGGAGGAGGGGAGAGAATGGGTGGAGGCAAGGGAGAGTCTGGGTGGGATGGGGTAGGAAAAGGAGAGAATGGGGGACGGAAGGGAGAGAGAGAATGGGGATGTGAGAGAAAATGGGGGAGGGGAGGGATAGAGGGAATGGGGGAGAAGGTAGAGAGAGAATGGGAAGAGGTAGAATGAATAATACAGCATCAACGGTGACACTATTAGATAAATATCATAATAATATTCATTTTTTAGTAATGTCATTTGTTTGTATTAATAATTTTTTTTATGTGTCCCAGTTTTTCATTTTCAAAATCTCGTCACCCTAAGGAGAGGCACAGGGAGCGGTAGCTTTGAAAAGTGGCCATTATGTGAGCCCTGTTAGCCAAACCAGAGCGGCTACCGGCACCCCCTATGTAGGTTTTTAGGGGAGCAGTGGGTCCCCAGAGATAAAATAAATGGGGTTCAGCTCCGGAGACCCCCTGCTTTAATCCTATGTAAAAAAAAATAATAATAATAAAAGTAATGGGGAAAAAACGACCTACTTGGATTGCCTCTTTAAACGAAACTTCGCTTAATTGAAATAACTTACGCCAGACACAAACTTAAGGTGCTGATAAGGTCGCAGAACAATATATTAAACCATCATAACAATGCATAGCGCATACCATGACATAATGAAGTTAACCTCTCGCCTCCCAGCCAAAGAAACACATTTCATAACTAACAATGGCTCCGCCTCCCAGCCAGGAACCTAAATTACCATCACAGCCAAACCATTCCTGAGACTATGCTCACACATTAAAATTATTATTATTTTTTTTTAAATGAATATAACATATACATTAACAGCAGGTGGGAGGTGGGTGGCTACTGTAACTTGATCCAGTCTTCTTCACAGGTGAGTGATACCTTGCTGCCTCTGTACTTTATTTCTATCACCAAATTCCCGCCTAAAATTGACTCCACCCCACCTATTGCTCCTCAGGCAATGGTTTCCCCCTTCCCGTTAGCCTAGCAACACACCTTCAACCAATCAAAACACCAGCCTCTGGTAGCCACAGGATGCGGTAGTGCAGAGCACAGCGAGAGGACAGGACTCCACAGGACAGCAGTCATGAAGGGTAAAAAAATATTCTTTATTGGCACATCATGGTGCAGACAGGTATGGGTGCAAGATCTCCTCCTCTTACGCGTTTCACGCCTATGTGGCGCTTCGTCAGAGAGTGAGTGTAAGTGTGCTGTGTTCCCCTTCTTATACCGAACTGATTGCCTTCAATAGCATTCAGCCGCCATAACCGGAAACCGGAAGTGACGCGGGTTCACCCAGAAAAACCGGAAGTGACGTGTCGCAATGTATGCGAAGTGCTGAGTTGTTTACAAACCAACCATGTAGTCGTGGTGATTTTCACGTCATCTCCTCTGGTAAAGAAAAAAGAAAGATAAAAACAAAAGGGAAGAACACAGCACATACACCTTGCAGGAATGTGTTTAAAATAATTTGTGCAAGGTATAGCAATAAAAACAAGTGTATGATATCAGCAGTATACAGAGGACCCCTAAGGGGTATATATATCCTTATCGGAATGTGTATGTTATAAAACTTCACATGATAAGTATGTATTTGCACCTTCTTATGCGAATTTATTTATGGGATTTTGGGAAAATATTCACATTTTTGGTGACACTAATCCCTTCCGTCAAAATATTATTTTTTACCGTCGATACATTGACGATCTCATTCTGATATGGAGGGGAGATTACTCTACATTAGGGAACTTCATTGATTATCTCAACGACAATACTTTCAATTTAAAATTTACGTCATTGATTCATATTAATCATATAAATTTTTGAGACATTAATTTGTATATAGATACTGATTGTAAAATTCAAACTAATATATATCGCAAATCTAATGCACGCAACTCCCTCCTCAGGGCCAACAGCAGCCATCCAAAATCATTACTTCGTGGCATTCCAACAGGACAGTTTCTCAGACTGCGCAGAATCTGTTCTACTGAAGAGTCTTTTTTGAAGGAATCAGAGATACTAAATGACAGATTCAGAAAGAGAGGATACTCAGAGAATGTCATTCCATCAGCCTTTGAGAATGCCATTAGAAAAGAACGTAATGATCTGTTAAAAACTCCAACACAGAAAAAAAACGAAACACAAACATGTTTCTGATCAGAATTCGGAAACCCCCCTTTTTATTACAACTTATAATAATCAGGCTAATCATATTAAAAAAAAATCATAGAAAAACATTGGAGGATTTTACAGCTAGATAAAGATCTGACTGCTGTTGTGTCAAACCCTCCTAAATTTGTGTACAAAAAAGCTAGTACAATTGGCTATCATGTATCACCAAGTTTATATGGATCTAAAGGTTTCCATAAATGCGGGGATTGTACCTATTGTAAATTTGCTACTCCTTTGAAAGAGATTACTAGTAAGGTAACAGGCAAAAAATATAAAATTAATCACTTTATGACATGTAAAACAAATTATGTAGTGTATAAACTGAATTGTGCTTGTGGCAAGATCTTCATAGGTAGGACGATTCGTCCACTGAAAATTAGAATTTCAGAACATCTTCGATCAATTAAAAAGAATGATTTAAACTTACCTGTTTCTAAACACTTCACCGAGTGCCCCCATGGTTCAATTGACACATTTACGTTCAATACCCTGGAACATATCCCCAAACATACTAGGGGAGGTAATAGGGAGAGTAGACTCAATCAAAGGGAAATGTTTTGGATTTATACCCTCTGGTCATTATCACCCGGGGGTATAAATACCGATTGGGAGCTTAAACATTTTTTGATATAATGATTATGTTTTACCAATGATTATAGCTTATGATGTATAGTAATGTTTAAACATTATATATCTGCATAAACTTTGTCTCTCCCACACCCTTATATATCTTAATTCAATATGATATTATCTTTGGGTGTGACATATTCTATTCATGTACTGTATCCATAGTAATGTCAATTTGTTTGGCCCAATACATACTTATCATGTGAAGTTTTATAACATACACATTCCGATAAGGATATATATATACCCCTTAGGGGTCCTCTGTATACTGCTGATATCATACACTTGTTTTTATTGCTATACCTTGCACAAATTATTTTAAACACATTCCTGCAAGGTGTATGTGCTGTGTTCTTCCCTTTTGTTTTTATCTTTATTTTTTCTTTACCAGAGGAGATGACGTGAAAATCACCACGACTACATGGCTGGTTTGTAAACAACTCAGCACTTCGCATACATTGCGACACGTCACTTCCGTTTTTTCTGGGTGAACCCGCGTCACTTCCGGTTTCCGGTTATGGCGGCTGAATGCTATTGAAGGCAATCAGTTCGGTATAAGAAGGGGAACACAGCACACTTACACTCACTCTCTGACGAAGCGCCACATAGGCGTGAAACGCGTAAGAGGAGGAGATCTTGCACCCATACTTGTCTGCACCATGATGTGCCAATAAAGAATATTTTTTTACCCTTCATCACTGCTGTCCTGTGGAGTCCTGTCCTCTCGCTGTGCTCTGCACTACCGCATCCTGTGGCTACCAGAATATCTACTTCACCCAGCAGAAGCACGCACATTCAGGAGAAAAACGGGCATGGTTTACGTGAGTTTTGTTTGCTATATTGCAATTACTGGGAGGTACCATACAGGTGACTTTAGGCGGTCTTGTGTCCTTATTGGGAGTGATGTGGTAGGGTTTATATATATCTCTGCTTACACCACTTACCAGGACTATATATACATGTCCTTTATGTACGCCCACCTGCATACCCCAGCACTCACTATTCTTTAAAACCTACCGTTGATTAATGCTCTTCAATCAAGATTGTTTATATTGCCATCAACCCTGGTCATTTGGAGCACTATTTGAGAACATTGTTCTTTTACCCTGCAAAACACCAGCCTCATCTCTACCTTTTAACAACCTACACCTTTCCCGCCCTATTCACCAGCTTCCCATTAACCAATCAGGGGTCATCCCCAGTCCCATGTCACCCTATAGCTAATTACCTTTGGGGCTTTCATGGTAGAGGGTGTCATAGGACTGGACAGTGAAGGTCTGTATGTGGTCATGCACTGTCCTACACTATAATGTAGCATATTCATTTCCAGATGCAACAGAATTAAAGCACCTCATTCATGTAACACCATGTCTAATTCATTTCAATAATTATACTGTGTGCTCATTTGCATGTCAGTTCCCAGAACCCCTCACTGCAGTCGATGACTCAAGTAAAGAAAGGGATATATACATTTTGAAACCACGCAGTAGCATCACACTTTCACGACTGGCTCCCCATTAATCCTTCACCTTGTGAGCATCCTCTACAGCTGCAGGGGTTTCTGCCACCTGATCTTGTTTTGCAGGGTGTGGGAGGAGCTGTGCAGTATCCCAAAGGATATTTAAAAGAAGCATATCAGCTGATACGAGAGCGAGGAGGACTATGCATTGCAGATGAAGTAGGTTTACCTTATCACACGTACTGTATAGATTTTTGTGAATCACTTTAGGATATTTTGTGTTTGTTTTTTATGAGGCTGGTTTCAAAGGCCAGGAAATATTGTTAGTTGTGTGAACAAAGATGTGTGTGTAAAAAAATAAGCATACACACAAACGCATTATAAGAGAGCGGCTGCAACAACAGTGCCGGCAGTGCAGCTTGATAAATGACCATGTAGCTGTACTGTAGGTCTGAAACGTCGCTCTGTGCTTGGTTTGTCCAGTCGGGAGGAGAGGAGGGGGGGTACCAAAGAACAATTCCTGCACTCCTAACAATTGGCTTAAAATATGCTAGTGACATTTCTTCAGTTAGAACCCAAGTCTCGTAATAAAGGAATCATTTGGTTGCATCTTCTGATCAAAACATGACTCAAGCCTGATTGTAAACCATTTTGTCATTGATGCTTTTTACACTCTACAGAAATATACTTCTTCCCTTTTTATGTTGTATCACTTTACATATGTCGGCTTCCTTTTGCCATATGTTTCATAAGAACTCCTGTTTGTGCTGTCTCTTTATTACGTGCATATTTTATTTGTTTTAAGGAGGATTTTCTGAAGGAAACCGGTGCTGGAAAAAAGTGTGTCGTTTTGCCTAACTTTTTCATCATTTTAATAATGTGTGTATTCTTGATTTCGAAGGTTCAAACTGGGTTTGGAAGAACAGGCAGCCATTTCTGGGGGTTTCAAACTCATGATGTCATACCGGACATTGTCACAATGGCCAAAGGAATTGGTAATGGATTTCCAATGGGAGCTGTTATAACAACACAAGGTACTTAGTAGACTCTGTTTGATAAAGAAAAGGTGCTACAAACGTTTCCTGTGGTGACTTTGTAACAAGTATTTATCCTTTAACACTAGACTAAGTGCGCACAAAAACTCATAAGTGATAACTATGTTGATAATAAATTGAACTAAGGATGTGATTACCGTAGGTGAGAGTGAATATTTAATTATAATTACAATTTGATACTATTTATCAGACACGACATGGGACAACATTTGCAAATGGATACAAAATGTAAAAAAGCACAACAATGTCAAATGCAGTAAGTGTTCCGATATAGGTGCTGCTTCTTCAAAAAGGTTCAGAAGGCCTCCATGACAGAGAGTGATCTAGAAAAAAACCCATCACACAAAAGCACAACCAATAGTGTATTATTTAATGTAAACCAGTTTAAATCTGCATAAAACCTTGAGGTATCGCACTCAAACAACCATAGCAGATTCACATTTGTTGAGTTTTTAAATAACTCCGATCTTTGCCGTCCTCTGGATTCGTGTTGCTTGGACCTGCGTCTGCTCCGTTCCCCAGAATCCTGTGTAGAATGTCGCGGGACGTCACATGCAGTCAAATTGCCAGGCGTGGCGGCCGTCCCATCAGGCACAGTCAATTGAACGCCGGATTACAGGTTCTAAGGATGAATCCTTCACAAATATTAAAACGTGTTAACTGGACAAGAAACCAAACGCGTTTCGTAGGAACCTGGCTACTTCATCCATCAAGGGAGGTAACTCAACAAAGTGCATATTTTATGGTTGTTTGTGTGAGAGATACATCATTTTTTTATGCCGATTTTATACTATTTTTACGTACATTAATAATAATACACTATGGTGGTTGCGTTTTTTGTTTTTTTATTTCTCTTGTTCATGATATAGTACATGAACAGGTCTTTAAATTCACCGCAACAAGTAATGATCATGGGTCCATTAGCAGCATGCAGCGTTATCTTCAAAGAAGGGGCCATGTTTGATGGCTGCCCAATATTTTATGAATTATAAACAAAACATTTTTATTTTTTAGTTTTAATTTCAAGATCTCCCACCTTTTGGTTCAGGCTTTCTTGGGTGGCAATCCCCACTACACACTACAAAATAGACATTGTATACAACATATTGGTACCCAGTTATAGACTTGTTAATATGCATGGAAACTACTGGTTGTACTTTCTTTATTCATTTTTGGTATCACGCCATCTTCTATAATATTCCCTGAAAAAAAAAACAGGTTTCAGCCATACTGTAGATTGAATTGGCAACCCGAAATTGACATATACTGTATTTCCCAGTAGCCAGAAAGACAAATATCAACATCACCATCATCATAGATTTGATATAAATAATAGCTCTAACCATTTAGAAGGGGTAGTTGCTTCAAGGGGAAATAATCACCAACATTGTAAATAGGAAACAATGATTTAGATTTAGCCCCATAAATATGTAATTTAACGTACTGGTCCTGGAGAAGTGTAGATTTGTTGTACATTTTGATACTTAAACACCACCCCATGCTTATATCATATGCCCTTTATATTTTATACCTGCTTGGAGACTCCAATCCTTGGCTCTACCTGGACAGTGATTGTATACTTCAACATATGATTGTCTAGCATATGGAACATAGGAGTTCACTCTCCATTTTTTCTGATACTTTTTAGGGGACCAACATCTAATATTTTCGTATGCACAGTGGCGTCTGAAGTCTCAAAGGTTTCATGTTGAAGTGCACAGCACACTTGAGAGACCTGCGAGGCCCTGATCACTCACTTAATCCAAGAACTACTCATGTTCGTCCCCTAAAAAGTACAGCACGATAACAGACAATGACACTGTAATGCAGGCCGGCACAACTCCAGTCCTCGAGGGCCGCAAACAGGCCAGGTTTTCAGGATATCCCTACTTCAGCACAGCTGGCTCAATTAGTGGCTCAGTATGACTGAGCACTATGACTGAGCAGTATGCCTGAGCCACTAATTGAGCCAGCTGTGCTGAAGTAGGGATATCCTGAAAACCTGGCCTGTTTGCGGCCCTCGAGGACTGGAGTTGTGCAGGCCTGCGTGAGTGTAATGACTACATATGAGTTGTAAGGAGAATTTAGCAATGAGAAAGGAAACAGTACTTTTTACCAGAGCTGCACCATTTAGTTTCTCCTATGATTAATGTTTTGGAACAAGGGGTGGCCTACTCCAGTCCTCAAGAGCTACCAGCAGGTCAGGTTTTCAGGATATCTCTGCTTCAGCACAGGTGGCTCAATCAGTGTCTGTCTTCGACTGAGCCACCGATTGCGCACCCATGCTGCAGCAGGGATACCCTAAAAACCTGACCTGTTGGTAACACTTGAGGGCTGGAGTTGGCCCCCCGTGATAGAAGCCGTCAGCCTGATCGGTTTGTATTTCTTGTTTCAGAGATTGCAAACTCCTTTGCCCGCGCACAACACTTCAACACATTTGGAGGGAATCCCATGGCGTGTGCCGTGGGCTCTGCAGTACTTGATGTAAGATTGCTGTGCATGTATTTCACGTGCAGGTCAAGGGGAGCAGAAATGACTACAAATGTAGATATATTTTGAAGGCCAGAGAAATGCTGATAAAGGCAAAGTAACTTTCCAGGGTGTCTAATGGGACAACATGATCGATAACCGTGTAACTACAGATAAAGCAAGACTTACTGTCTGCCGTGCCACCACCGCACTGATCGCGGCACCAGAGGTTTAACCCTTCCCATTCAGAAGCATGGACCCCCCCCTGCAAGGCGATCACTGCAGATACCGAGCTGGGGCTACATCTTGTCATGATATCATGAGAAATTATGTATTTTGGTCAATCTGGTGCTTCAATGGTTAATGAGCTACAGTTTGAAGTTAAAATACAATATTAGGGGTTTCTGACTTGTCATAAATCTGTGGGACTGCCTTAAACAGACAAAGATATATGGAGATTCTATTCTCTTATTGTGTTACATGTTATGTCATTTCCACTTTCATGATTAATTTTTTTAATTCAACTGCTGACCAGGCCATTGAGGAGGACGGCTTGCAGAACAACAGTCAATTGGTAGGAACCTACCTGTTGCTGGAGTTTGCAAAACTGCGGGATGACTTTGAAATTGTTGGAGATGTTCGTGGCAAGGGACTAATGATTGGGATAGAAATGGTTAAAGACAAGGTAATTATCTTTATACTACAAATACAGAGCCCAGTGCTGCATCCAATGGCAAAAATACAGTGAAATACCTCTATATCTCTTGAATAAAAGGGTAATTTAGTTTAACACTTTGGCCAAGTAGTGTAAGCCTGTGAGCCCCTCCAATGCATGACCATAATTCACAGGTCCTAACACTGATTACAATTCTTACTAACCTGTACAATACTAGGAAGAATTATCATAATTGGCCTGTCATAATCAGCTGCATGGTTCTAAATCTGATTGAAATTCGTATTTACCTGGACAATACCAGGAAGAATACTCTGTATTAGATCTGTCGCAATCCGCTGCATGCAAAGACCTGTGCACATGGAAAGTGGGATGGGGCGAGCTTTAAACCTGGGAGGGAGGGGCCAACCTCCCAAACAGCTGAGACCAGCTGGACAAAGTTAACAAACACACAGATACCCAGTATAGCCTTCAGGACTGGAGGGGACTCCAATGGATTGTCAGGAGAGCAATATGCACAGCACTAAAGCACTAGAGGCATATGATAAACAATAACAGTGTGAGACCGGCAGGCAGATTATTGGAGATAAGGAAAAAGCAGAGGAATTAAACAAAATCTTTAACTCTGTGTGTTTAAGAATCAGTTTCAATAGTAGTGCCGCAGAAGGAAACCACAACCTCCATATTAATGAACAATTGGTTAACTTAGGAAGAAGTTAATAGGTGGCTTGATAAAATTAAAGTAAATAAGGCACTGACCCCGATTGCATACACCCAAGAGTTCTTAAGGAGCTAAGTCTAGTAATAGCCAAACTATTACATTTAATGTAACACAAAATTATAAACAGCACTCACAATAGAGAGTAGATATATAATGCGGGGTGCCGTGGACAAGAGAGGACCCAAACCCTCTCAAACACAATACACAATAATGAAATAGTCTAGCACTCCCTAAATGGAAAAATTGAAAATCACTAGTATGCAACCAATAAGTACATTTTAATGAAAACACAAATGAATCAAAAAACATGCAACGTCACAAATATACAACATAAACATATAGGTATTATCACATATAACGTGTGTGAAGGAAGGATATACAAGGGAGACAAGTGGAAAAAAATGGGGATAGTGTGTGTGTCGGGGTGGGAGCAAAACAGCACAAAAAGGGGGGGTAAGTGGGTATATAGGGGGAGTACAGGGGGGCAACGTTTCGGGAATTAACCCTTCGTCAGGCCCGTTCCCCTATGTCCCTGAGGGACAAAGGGTACTTCTCTAGCCCCTAAACCCACATGCACCTGTAAATGCCCAAAATAAAAACAAGAAAAAACTCGACTAATCCTGTGATATATAATATCTAAGTCAAAAGATGCAATATCCCTGAACCTACTAACAATACAGTCCTCCACTAAACCTGGGTCAGATCTCAATTGTCAGAAGAAAAAGGCAAAAAAGGAACAGTGTATCCAGCAACACCAGAATAAATGCAGGTCTAAGCGTTCAGATAATCTATAAAGTAAATTAGCAACATGCAAACCAGTCAGTCCACAGTCCACAGGGATATGCTCAAATGTGCCTGCTGCTATCACCAGCTACAAACGGGTTAATTCCCGAAACGTTGCCCCCCTATATACCCACTTACCCCCCCTTTTTGTGCTGTTTTGCCCCCACCCCATCCCCATTTTTTTTACCACTTGTCTCCCTTGTATATCGTTCCTTCACACACGTTATATGTGATTATACCTATATGTTTATGTTGTATATTTGTGACGTTGCATGTTTTTTGATTAATTTGTGTTTTCATTAAATCTACATGTTTGCTGGTGACACTAAATTGTGTAAGGTAGTGAAATCAGAGCAGGATATAATTTCTCTCCGAAGGACTTGGAGACTGGAAACTTGGGCAGGAAAATGGCAGATGAGGTTAGGGGAATCCTTGATGGAGAAGGATTTAGGAGTGCTTGTAGACAGCAGGCTTAGCAATAGTGCCCAAAGTCATGCATAACTGCAAAGGCAAACAAGGTCTTACCTTGCATTAAACGAGCAATGGATGGAAGGGAAGTAAACATAATTATGCCCCTTTATAAAGCATTAGTAAGACCACACCTTGAATATGAAGTACAATTTTGGGCACCACACCTTAGAAAAGACATTATGGAACTAGAGTACAGAGAAGAGCCATGGACAATCTAACTTATAATATGCTAGCTAAATTAGATTTATTTACATTAGAAAAGAGGCATCTAAGATGGGATATGATAACTATATACAAATATATTCAGGGACAAAATAACTATTCAACCCAAGGGCAGTACAAAGGACACAGGGTCATCCCTTTAGGTTGGAGGAAAAGAGATTTCACAAGCAACAAAGGAAAGGGTTCTTTATAGTAAGTGCAGTTAAAATGTGGAATTCATTACCTATGGAGACTGTAATGGCAGATACAATAAATTTGTTAAAAAAAAAAAGTTGGAAAGGTATACAGGGATATAGCAAATAAGTAAACATGAGAAGAAGGTTGGTCCAGGGAGTAATCTGATTGCCAGTTCTTACAGTCAGGAAGGAATTTATTTTTCCCCTTATGAGATATATCATCTAATGATGTCACTGTGGTTTTTTGTTTGCCTTCCTCTGGATCAATATACTGTAAGAACCAATAAAGAATAACGTATTCGTTGTCCAAATTTAGCATAGGTTGAACTTGGACGCATGTCTTTTTTTCAACCTCATCTACTATGTAATATAATATGGATGATCTAAAATTAGGTGCTTTGGTCCATATATTTTCCCCCCCCTTTTATTTAGCATCTAAAAAATTCTGCTGTGACCAAAGTAACATACTTTGTCAATAAATCAGTTTTTAAATGTGAAGGCCTTGATAGTGGGTCGAAACATTCAGGATCTTCTTACAGTTTTCCATACTTAAAGTGTCAAAGTGTATTGTGAAGATGTCCGCAATCCATGATTAAGCTCATGGCAAGGTTTCCGGCCTCTCTGCATTTAATGGGTAAATACATTACCGATTAGGAACAATCCTGCATCTGTGTACAATGCTTTACAAAATACTTCTGCTTGGACCTGGTTTTAGACGACTTGCCAGCCTCTCCCTGTTGAAGACATGAGCCTCATCTGGGAGGACTGCAAAGACATGGGAATACTGATCGGGAAGGGAGGACTGTATGGCCAGGTAATGAAGAAGCTGTATAATAAGCAAATTTCAATGCAGAGTGAAGAGAAGCAGGGGGGGGGGGGGGCAGCTTATTTGCAAAATAATAATTACATTTGAATAATGAAGGGAACAAAAAAAAATAGACTGCATCAGTCACCCCACCCGCCGCCCCAACAAAGGTGACATCCAACGAATTAATATACTGTACATTGGGGTTGCAAACACCCATATATTTTTTGTACTGCTGGTCACTAGTAAGAAAATGAGAATCAATCTGTAGGATAGATATATATATATTTTTTTTTTTTTAAACGTAGGCAACAAAGCCATGTCAGTTGTCCAAGGACTTCTATCCACTTCAGTGAAAAATCTTGCACCGTTTCCAGGGCATACACATGTATTAGAGAATTTGCATTGGCATTTGTTTTTAAGAGATTACATTCCAGAATATCTTCCCCCGAAAAGCTTTGTTACAATGTACTTTTTGTTCCTGCCTCAGAAATGTTTGCCGTTTGCACTTTATCACCCAAACAAACTCACACTCTGTATTCCAACCGTTGTTGTTTTTTTTTTCTCCCCCTGGCAGACGTTTCGTGTGAAACCTCCCATGTGCATCACGAGGGAGGATGCGGACTTTGCTGTGGCAATTTTCCGGGCAGCATTAACCAGGCACGTGGAGAGATCAGCCAGATAGAAAGTACAGCAGTTTGACAGCAGGCTTTTATCTTGTTAGCAGAAAGAAAAAACTGAATTGTGCAAGAGTTTAGGCTACTGCATTTAAAACGGGAATGTCAGATCGGAAGAATAAGACACTGGCGTTGGCAGTACACAGACATGTTAAAATAAGGGGAATACATAGTTCTTGGTCATTTCTAAACTGCAAAATCCAACCCCCAGTACCGACACAGAAAATCTTGTACAAATAGATCAATACACACAGCCAAGAAATTCTCCAGCCATCGGTATTGGCATTAATGGTACTTTAAATAAGGACTTGTGAAGGCAGTATACATACTTCATCCAATAGAGAGCCTGCGCGTAATGCAGAACAACAATTTTGAGTTCAGAATGCAAGAAATTACAACATCTTAGACATATTTAAATAAAAAATAAAAAATCTGCGTAACCACATATATTGGTGATTTTCTTAGCCAAATGTTAAAGTATTACAGCCTCTATATTTGGCTAACATCTGCTAATCTGGTGCTAAAAACAGTATTACTTATGTTGGTCAGAGGAAGAAAATAAATCTCAAATATTTCAAATGGATTTGATAAGATCATTCGGTGTGGTTGTGTGTTCCAATTGGGGTTTTTAATAATGTCAAAACTAGAGAAATAGTGCTGCAGAAAAATTACTGGACTTATTAAAGGAAACATTCATCATTTGCCTGATAAATCGCTCCCTGTGGGTGAGAACCGGCTAGGAAGCAGCAGGCAATAAACGCACTTATTGTAAAGAGGTATAGATCAAAGACAGGCAGCAGTGTTCACAACGCTCAACAGCACACGGATGTCAAAATGGAACAACATCTATATCAATGGAATCATTATTAAATCCACTTATGAAACTTCATTCAAGTTTATGAAAAGGGGAGTATATATATATATATATAAAAAAAATACGTTTTAAGAAATGTGAAGGTCTATTTAATATTTCCTTCAGTAGTGAATACGTTTGTGATGCTATTAATACACTGTTTAAGGGAGCAATCAAAGCCGACAAATGTGCGTGTTTTTTTAAAATATATAATTAAAGCAAGGGGTCTCTGGAGCTGAACCCCATTCATTTCAGCTCCAAAGTCCAACACCCCCCCCCCCTCCCCTCCCGTCAGATACTTGCCTACTTGCCTCCAAAGTAGGTCCCAGTAGCTGCCCTGGCTCAGCTAGCATAGCTTTCAAGTTTGAAGCTCACATGTCACATGGGCCAATAGGAAGCCGCACCAATGACACCACGGCTTCCTATTGGCCCGCAGAGCCTGAGATCTCTGAACAGGGGACATATTGTGAACCCTGGTAACAGAGAGCGGCTACCGGCACCTAAATCATATGCAAGAATCTCCGCAAGCAAGCGGTCTCTGGAGCTGAAATTAACGGGCGGGTCAGCTCCGGAGACCCTGTGCTTTAACCTTATAATATTATTTTTTAATTATAAAACTGAATGTTTTGTTTAGGAAATAGAAGAGTTTGAAATATTAAGTACCCAGGAGGTTAAAAAAAAATCTCTCCCGGAAGCAGTCAAAAGATTACTACGTTAACCTCAGATGCTAGAGATCAAGACAATCATGATTTAACGGTCAGTAACACTGATGTACATAGTAAGCATTTCACACATAGCAACACTCGTTTTGGTAGCTCACAGCATCTGATTATGCTGCTCAATGTATTTAGTTTGAATGGGGGACAGGACAGCTGACCGGAGGGGAGAAGTATATCATGTTGCCTACCACTGATATATCCCACCTCTGCCAAGCAGTTTTGGTGCTACATATTTTAATATGGCCCCAACCACTAATACAGTACCTATGTGTACGTACACATACATGTATGCATTTTTTCCCAACAATGTAAGTGTGTTCGTACACATACATTATTGTACATAGTCAGGGACAAATGCATATGTATATACAGATGTATTAGACTTTGTTCTCTTCTGCTGGTAGATGGGATATTCTGCGTTAACACTGCCATTAAATCCTATGGGAAGTCTGATAACCTGTGGTATAACAGGATGTTGTTTTCTGGGGGAATAGCCAAACATGCTTCATTTGTGAATACATCATTCACTGCTGGATGTAAAATGATATGTTGCAGCACCATATGACCGTTCTAACGAAGCTACGCTAAGCCGCAGGACACCTTACAGCTCCACATCACTTGACAAACAGGCAGAACAATTAATTTCACCTGCATGTGCCTTAAGGCTTCAAAACATTTCACCAGCTCATGTTTGGCAATTGTTTACCATATGCAGATGTAAATACAAGATTGTGGCTTTAATTAAAAAAATTAAACCTGTTTCTAATAAATTGTTACTTCATTTGTTTTATTGAATAAGTTGCGGGTCTGCATTTCCTGAATTATATACACATGTATAAAGCAATAACAATGCTTGGTATTAAAATAATTTATTTCCTACTATACATGTCAGAAATATTGCACCAGTTTTCTATGTCGTTGAAGTCATGGGATTAGACCGCGTTCGTGCCATTGCCCATAGGTTTCCATGGTGTAAAACACAGCACCAGTGATCAAAAGTTAACAAGTGTCGCTTAGAATTGGAGATTTTTTTCTTTGATATACACACCAGTAGCCCTTGTTATTGCAGCAGGGAAACCTTAACGCCTCGCTCTTTAAAGTAGCAATTCCAGGATAGAGTTACACATTGTAAAGGGATTAATGTGCAAGCTTAACACTCAATGCAAGACCTACTGTGTCAAGGTTAAAACGGACATATATAGATATATCTATATCTATATATATAATAAAAAAAATATTACCTGAACCAGAGGACCCTCCATAGCCAATCCCTGGGTCCCAGACATCTGGGGATTGCCACGGTTCAGAAGCAGTGGAACCGGTCAGGATAAGCTAAAAAATGGCCACAGGGTTAAGCCTCGTGTCTTTTTTTTTGTGTGTCAAAAGCAACACACAAATTTAAAAAAAAAAATTTGGGTTCCCCGACGTCAGGGGAGCACTGGTCAAGCTCTGGGTAACCGACCCCCTCTCCCCCCTCAGATTCAGGAAGCTTAAGAAACAAAAAAATGCCTAGTAGGTGGAAGTGCGGCTCTAAACACTATAATAAAGCCGTTTAAAAATAAAAAAAAATAAGTTAACGTTCATACGAGAACCAAGACAATAAAAATAAGGTTACAGAGATTCCTCTGTAAAAAAAATACATTAAAATTTTTTAAATAAATAATAGTTCCTCTCCCAATGTTTACAGAACAGATTTGGGGGACATGTATGTAGATGTGATTTTTAATTGGCTTCGAACGTGCGTTACACTGAAGAGTCACTCTGCGGCCCTCCCTTGTTTCCTAAAGAAAAGCTCAGAGATACCAACTCCTGTAGGTCACACTGGGAGAAGTATGGGCAACGGATAAAGGGTAATTCAAGGCACAAGCTTATGTAACCCTCGATTAGCCAGAGAACGTGTGACGGGCGCCACTACAGTTCAGCAATCTCTTCTTGTAAAAATGCACTGTTGCTCTGCATATTGCTGTACATATTCTACTTTAAACAATGACATTATTAGCACATGCTACAGAGAAAGTGAACAACCTTATTTTTTACGGATCAGGGAGCAATGTATAGTGTGTCATTTAATTGAAAAAAAATACAAAGTAGGTAGGTGGTAGATCTACAATTCAGGTCTAAGGCAAGACTCAACAACAAATGGATTTACGTAGAAATGCTACTTTAAAGACGTTTCCTTGCATGAAAATGAACAGAATCCCTTCACCGCCTTCCCCAGAAACTGCAACAGAAAACAGCCCTTTATATATCTTGCCAGGTCTCCGATGTAGATTTTATACTGGAACAATAATTAGACAGCTGAAAGTTTGTCGTTATACTTTGCATTGCCTTATCAAGGTTAATTTCCATCTTAAATAGTAGCACAGTGCTCCACACTGTTGGCAGCTTTGTTATGCTCAACATGTTAGGACCGGTGGTTATAGTTTGCAGGTTTTTTACTAGCTCAGTTCTTCACAACAGGAATATTATTTGTTTCTACGTTTTTCTTTTTTGGTTTTGCTATTTGATGTGGTGTTGATTGCCAACGCATGTCCTGTATTCTTCAGGTGACTAAACAGTTTATTCCGAGTTGGAAAGTCACAAGAACACGTGACGCAACGCAGTGGGACGTCACTCTGGAATAAAAGAAATAAAGGATATTACTGAGAGGGGCGCGTGTGTGTGGGCAGGATTGGCAGGGAATGTATAGGAGCTTAATACAATATACGGTAGGCAAAAAAAAACTTCATCTAAGTTTTGAAGAAAATCAGACGGCCAACTCAAAGAAACCACTAAACCGTACAGAAAACCCCCCACAAATGAATTCCGTAATGTTCTTTTCCTAGAATAAGGTTATGGCAGTGATATGTATGGGTAGCTCCACCCATCAGTCTTGAGTAGGACAGAAAAACAAACTTCTGTTGGTGTGCAATAAAAGGCTCCTCTCACCTGCAGTGCGTCTTTAGGATTTCCCCAAGCTAAACCTCTCTTGCCATCTAATAGGGACGGCGGGAAAAAACTCCCTGCCATGAACTTATTCCTTGAAAAGAACAGTAAGGAATACATTTTCTATTTTCCCATTCAACGTTCTTGACGGTGTGATATGTATGGGACATACCCAAGCAGTCATGCTGATGGTGGAAAAATGAAAAGGATACTCGAGAGGACAAAAAACCCCAGATGCCCAGAATCCTTTTTGTACCAATTTTATTGCATCATAGCTTGTAACACGTGGCGTCTAAAGCTGGTGTCAGCCGAGGACTGGATGTCAAGTTTATGCTTTATAAATGTGTGGAGAGATGACCACACTGCGGCTTTACACAATTCAGAAGGAGAAGCCAGTGCACAATTCAGAAGAAGCCAGTGCTCTGAGAGCCCATGATGTAGCCATCGCTCTACTTGAGTGAGCTTAGAACCCTTCATGAACTTGACTCCCTGCATGTGTCTCAGATACAAGTGGTAGTGTCGATGCTGCCTGCCCCTTTCTGGTACCCTGTGAAAGTACAAATAGTCTGACTTCCTAAAGTCCTGCACCTGTTTTAGATTGTGCTCCACACATCTTTTTAGGTCTAGTCTGTGTAGCTGTACTTCCTTTGGATGTTTTTGCTTGGGGAACAGATCCGTGCTTAAATAGTCAAAGTGTTTCCGGGGTGTCTTCAGAATGGATCTCATAAATTGAACATCCAAGTGCCCCTCGGGGAGACCTATAGTCTCCCTTACTGAAGGTCTATCGAAATATATGGATGTTTTTTGCAGCCTCTTGTAAGCAAACTACCTTCTTTTCTTATAAATACCAAACATCTTTTGAATGTAGTAGATGAAATTGATTGGAGGCCTATTTATAGATGGGTTACCATGGATTTATCTTCCTTATATTCTTCTATTAGATATGAGGGTGGTATGAGAGCTATAAAGCATTTATTGGTAAATTATAGCAAATATCCAACAGTACTGTACAGATTTACTTTTTGCTTGGGGCACTGAATTTTCTATTGAGAATTATTTTATGTTTCATAGTGTTTACTAATCGCCAGAGATCTGGAACAACTGAGGGTGAAATTCATCCCCTCCTAGTCAGCCTATTTATGGGTTAGTGGAAAGCTGTCCACATCTTTAGAGATAGTAACCCATATACTGTAGGTCACATTTTGCTTTTAAATAGACGTTATGTAGATGATCTGATCTTTGTTTGGAATGGGACATAGTTTTGGAATTTTTTACATGGGCCAATTATAAAAATCCATTTAATTTAAAATTCACTTACATTAGCGATCCGGTAATGATAGATTTTTTTGGATGTCACTTTGAGGATAGGGGATGATTTAAAATCAACCACACAGATGTATTCAGAAAATCAAAAGCAGGCAATAACCGTTCGAGAGCCGACAGTTGCCATCCGAGGTCTACAATATATGGTATTCCAAAGGGTAACTTTTTGACAATTAAGAGGAATTGTTCAGACGATTATACATATAACATGCGTTCTAAAGGAACTGTGGGCTAGATGTAGGGAACAAGGATATCCAGAGTGGATGTTGGGTAAAGCGGTCCATCAAGTAAATCAGATTAATAGGCAAAACCTTATTGCGGATACACTGAGTGTTACCCAAGAGAATTGCTTAAAGGAATGTTTTAAATGCATGAAAACTAACTGTTTTTTTAAAATAGATTCTCTATCTTTACCTGGAAAAACATTTCAGGAGAGATATATTGACAACAAATGGCTTCTTTACTTCACAACCTGTCCAAACATCTCTTGTTGATTATCAGGGACTTCAAACAATACTATAGTTCCCGAATTAACATCTAGATTCCCAAGCAAAAGCAGCAGTTTCTTTCCCCTCAGTATGTTGACCTGTCCAATCTATTGATAAATCTGGTATTTCTAGGTATTTCCCACCATCTTCAAAACTAAATTGTGTTGATTTGAACATACTTCCTCAACCAATCAAAACCTCCTACATGTTGAGCAATGGGTTTAGAAAACACAAACTAGAAAAGATTGTCAGTTAGTTAGGAGAGAAGGAGTCAAGAGAAGTACAGGAGGAGGGAAAGAGAAGCAGAGCTCAGAAGGTAATTATGATCATAATTCTTGTGAACTTGTAAATCTGTATATATAATGTGTGTTATAGCAATGTATTGTTAGGTAGTATGTACTGTATTGTATTGTTTTGTTAGGCCTGTAATAAGTCCAAACCTTATAAGGAAGTACAGGTAAACCCCGTTATAACGCGGTTTTCCCGTGGCTCCCGTTTAAAAAAAAAAAAAATTTACATTTTAAAAAAAATTATTTTTTTTGCACACAGCACACACAGCACACACAGCACACACAGCACACACAGCACACACAGCACACACAGCACACACAGCACACACAGCACACACAGCACACACAGCACACACAGCACACACAGCACACACAGCACACACAGCACACACAGCACACACACATCACTCCCACCCCCTGCAACTCACACCACTCTCCCCCCCCTCACAAAGAAAACAGAGTCGGGCCCCACAGCCCATTTCAGAAGCCCCCCCAGCCCATTCCATTTCAGCAGTCCCCCCCATGTCAGCAGCCCCCCACCCCCTCCTCCCATGTCAGCAGCCCACCACTCCTCACATGTCAGCAGCCCACCCCCCTTCACGTCAGCAGCCCACCCCCCCCTCACATGTCAGCATCCCATCCCCCCCTCACATGTCAGCAGCCCCCCCCCTCCCTCACATGTCAGCAGCCCACACACACAGTGCTGATGACATCACTCACCCCGTTTCCCGCTATCTCCGGAGCAGATCTTTTCGGCTGATGCCTCTCCTCGGGGTTCCCGAGCTGTCGGCAGGCAATGTAGGCGCCACCTCACCCTCCCTCACGGAGCAGTGTCGGCCATCTTGCTCCCGACTTGCCCCGGATTGAAGCCTCTTCCTGCGGCTGTTGGTCGCGTTCGTAGGGAGGGGGAAGACACACACACACACACACACACACACACACACACACACACACACACACACACACACACACACACAGTGGAGTAAGGGGGGAAGCACCAAGACTCGGCTCTCCAGCCTCCCTGCCCGTTTGTGCCCGTCAGCTTCCCCCTCGCAGTCCGCCCGCATCGAGCGGGCAAGCACGGGAACCACCACCACCCCACCCACGTGCACAGCCGCGCAACACAACCCTCCTTCCCCCCCGCGCGCGCCCATCTCCCACATCCCAGGTGGCGGACACCCCTTCAGAGGACAGCCCGGGCATTGGACACTCCCGATCAGGCGCGCGGCGGCCATTTTTGTTTAAATTAGCGCGCCCCCGTTACTAACGCGGTGGTCTCGGGGTGGACCCCGAGCACCGCGCTATAACGGGGTTTACCTGTATATGTAGAATTACTGTGTAAGTCTCATATTTTGTTGTTGTGCTCTAATAAATATTAAGGTTTATATAATTGAGTCGGATCACTGTTGTGCCATAAACTCTCATAAACCAAAGGGCATGCATGTGCGAATGTGTTTCATATTGGAACACATATCTATACATTCATCTCCCTAAATAATAGTTTGCCATATAATTATATTATTATAAGCCAGCAATACTTTTATAGATGAATACACTATAAATTCATCTATATTTCTATTTCTGGATAAGGCCAAACATTATAGGTAACACTGAGCTCTACACGAAATTGGTAGAACCAGTCAGTTTCGTGACGGATTACAGTTTGGAATATGGTGCTGTGTGGGATGTGGTGAAGAAACCGACGCCACTTCTGAATTTGGACAACAAATTAGAACATTTGGTGAATGAAGGTTGTAATTTTACAGCTAGGAGAGCTATGTCTCTTGGAAACATGTCTCCAAGTTTATATAGAAATAATAAGTTGAAAATACAAACTTGGTTAGCTAATGCAGACATGTGGTTCTCAAATATGTAAATGTTGCACATTTGTTAATAAATCCATTTTTTTTCTTCAAGTATAATCACCAGAAAAATCCTTTTCCATAAAATAATACTGTACATTCATTGTAATTAACTCAATAATGTCCATCGCCGTGTCACTGTGTCCTTCATCCACAGAAGAAAAGTATTAATTTGATCCGGAGCTTAGAGTGCTGCAGCTTTAAGGCGTCCACAGGATTTCTTCCTCTCTAAGGCTGCGCTTATAGTGCCGGCAACGCGACGTCGCGTAAAAACAAATGCATTGAATCTGTAGCATGCGCTTATAGTATACGCGACCTAAATCTCTGTAGTCAGTAGAATTTGATTTTTACAGTGACGGTCTCACCATGTGACAGGCTATAAACCAAATCAGATAGCTTCTGATGCAGAGAGCGAGAGCGATCGCGCGAGAGCTCTGGTTTCTTGATATATATTTTATGATGTAAAGCTTCCACTGATAACCTTGAAGTTCCCTCCTCAGGAAGTCCTACAGAGGTACTGTATAATATAAGACAAACACATGATTAAGTTCTTTGAATAAACTATGAGCTAGTATTCGCCCTGAAAGTTGGCAGAGACCCCTTGCTGTATTGCTCTCCATAGCTGCTCAATCACCTTCAGAGCTCAGCAGCAGCATTCTACTGGGTCAGCTGTGTGCTTTATAGTGCCCCGCAAGGCTTCATCAAGCTTAAAGCCGTACTTGCGGTCCCGGCCGACACGATGGTGTGTGCATCTCCTCGTGGGGTCCATCTCCCGCTGCGCTCTGAAGCGGCTCTACAGTCCGCAATGGATGTTTTTCGGGCCTCCGGTAGCTGTCACAGGAGCATCAGTGGAGGAGACAGAGGCTGATAGAACCAAGTACACTGCTAGTTCTGGGGCGAGTGTCCAAAAAACAACAAACCTACTCTACTGAGGACAGAAAAAGACTAACCACAGGTGAGAGGAGCCTTTTATAGCACACCTGCACAAGTTGTGTTCTGTTCTACTCACGACTGATGGGCGCAGCTACCCATGCAGGTCACCGTCATGAACGTTGAACGGGAAAATTTTAATTAAGGATGCCCAAAATGTAATAAAAATGAATCCTCACTTATCTCTGCTTCTATTTCTATCAGTTACTTCAGATTGACACAAGATCAAAATACGTTTATACATTCAATCATATTCCATAGTAAGGAGGAAGCACAACTACCCCATTGCAAATATCCCCCATGTACCTCTGCTTGTTGCTCAGTGGCTGCTGCTGGCTTAGAAGCTTTCTTCAATTCTTTTGATTTCTTTCCTTTAAGTTTTGGTGCACTAGAAATATGAAACAGTGTTTACCCACAATGAAGTATTTGCATTGTTTCAAATGAAAGTAGCAACCCCCCTAGAAGCCTTTATTTGTTTAACTCAGGTCCTCGGAGCATGTCCTGCTCTTTATAAAAAAGAAACCCTTTTTTTGTAGTGTTAAAAATCATACATTTCCCTAATCTCTAGGTTCTGATCTTACCATAGTAACCTTTAGACAACCTCTGGGGAGAGCTCCATTTTAACCTCCCAGGCACTTAATATTTAAAATGCTTATTGCTCATGAGCGGAGCACTGGATTGAAAATCTAAAAAACAGGGTTGCAAAGGTCAAGAGGATCTTTCCCAATGTATTCTAATTTAAAGCAGATCTATGGGCCCACAGTAGGGAAGTTACTTACATCTTTACTTCATTGCTTTGTGTGTCTGCCTCATTTGCATTAGATGACACTGTGGAGTCTGTGTCTTGGAGGCTTTCCTGCTGTTCTGTGGCACTGTTCGGGGTTGGCCTGGTCACTGCTGGTTGAGCAATCGGGTTTCCATCAACACTTGGTTCAACCACAAAGTTGTCAGCAGAAGTCTGACAACAAGAAGAATCCCACAATGTTAGTTTTATACGACATTGCGTAGTTCTGGGACAGATTAAGGACACCCCAACCTAAAGCAGACCCACTGATCCGCCAGCCAAGTCACCACTGATGACTACAACCTACAGTCCACAAATACAAAGATTCTGGGCGTGCAAAATGATGACATAAGTTATGCAGGCATACCCCGGTTTAAGGACACTCACTTTAAGTACACTCGCGAGTAAGTACATCTCGCTCAATAGGCAAACGGCAGTTTACGCATGCGCCAGTCAGCACGTCCTGAACAGCAATACCGGCTCCCTACCTGTACCAAAGCTGTGCGCAAGCGGGGAGCCTACAGAGCCTATTACACACGTGTTATTAACATCAGTTATGCACGTGTATGGCGATTGCAGTACAGTACAAGCATCGATAAGTGGGGAAAAGGTAGTGCTTCACTTTAAGTACATTTTCGCTTTACATACATGCTCCGGTCCCATTGCGTACGTTAATGCGGGGTATGCCTGTACCTTTTATTTGGCCAACACTAGTGTGCAGGGACCTTTTATTACACAAGTCTCTTCGTGTGTACAACCAAAACACAAGGCTCATTGGGTATTAACTAACGTGTATTGATTAGTGGATACATCTGTAACTAAGCTCTTTGAACACATTAAAATAAGCATACTTGTGAATACAATATTACAGAATTAATGTATCACAAGGTACAATGCATGAAAGTGTGAGGACGCAGCCAGAGTTAGCAATGTTTCATTTCAACCTCTAAAACATCTTAAAATTACTTTTACATTTCAGAAAAAACTTGGCAACTCTGGCTAGCCCAGTCGGACATCCACGGTATAAACCCCTCTTCAATTATGACATAAGGGAACTACTGATTGCTCTCCCCCAGTAGGGAATAAATTAAACCCAGAGCTAAATGTAACCTCGCGGAGACATAACCCTCACAGTAACATCCAGTAGGGAATTCGATAACGAGAGAGGACACCATCCAACCAAGAAAACCCCCACACCCCTCCCCACTGTGTGTCCCCCTATTTCTTGTATTTCTCATTACCAATAAATCACAGATTTACAGCAATGTGTAACAGTTTGTCCATGCATGTAAAATTGTGTTTTCAATAAAATTTAAGTTATAAAAAAAAAAATATATTACTTTTACAGAAGCCAAGATGTATTGGGGCAGTTTTCATAAGGCCTGTGTAACTGAAGAACTACTGTAGATGTGAAACTCTGCACATGGTAGCAGTGTACATTACTGCATCATAACATCAACACTCCTAGAAGACTTTGAAAACATTACATTTGACTCCATTGAATTCCAGAACCTACCTGCATTGGTTTTTGCTGCTTCTTTTTTTGCTTTTTGGAAAGTCTGAGGGAAACACAAAAATAACATACATAAAACAAACAAATAGACTACACCGCAAGGATATTTGCTGGGGGGGGGGGGGGGTGGGGAATAAATAAGTAAGTGAAAATGTACAGTTTACACAACACATTAGCGATGTGGTCCTTGTGGCTCACTGCCCAGTTATTTATATACCTATTGAAGTTTCAATAACTGTCTGCAAGTCAATAAAAGATCTCTCATCTTCAGCCCTTATTGAGCCACTGCTGGACGAAGGCCACATCAATTAACTTCCAGTTACTGCCACTGCAAGCCTCTTCTGCACATTGCAACAAAGTTTTTTTTTATTAATGCTTAATTTTGATAGTCATCCTGGCCTTTTAATCTCTTGGTCGTAGTCATTTCTTCTTGCGATATGGTTAGGCCCACTGCTATTTTAATTACTTCACCTTTGTGATGCCACAGACTTTTGTTTGGTTTCAAACCTATGCATTCTTTTTCCTGTCTCTTTGGGTAATACCCAGCATACATCTCTTCATTCTGTCTGAAGTTTCTGAATTATTTTTGCATTTAGCGACCAAGTTTCCCATCCATATGTGACCACAGGCAGAACACACTGATCGAATAGTTTATTCTTGAGCCACAGTGGACGGTTCCCTTGAAATATTTTCTTGTTTCTTCCAAATGCGCTCATACCCATCTTCATTCTCCTAATGATTTAATGCCAAATTCATGGTTACTAGCCGGCCAGGAAAGACAGTCTTCAACTTCTTCCAGTTCTATTCCATTTGTTTCCATCTTTGCAGGGCTGACACGTTTGTTGAAAGACACATTCCTACTTGCTTTGGCAAGCTCCAATTTGTTGCTGGAGTCCTTCTGGACTTGTGACAAAAATAACAACGGTCATCTGCAAATCGTAGGGGACTCAAATATTCACCGTCGATTTGTATTCCTTTTTCTTCCCAATCTAATCTAATGAACAATTCAAGTGTTGCAGTGACAATCTTTGATGACATGGTGTCACTCTGGCCACATTCCCTTGCTGATCCGCATCTTGCTTGTATCTTCATGTCATCTAATGGTTCTTAAATCGTAATTTTCCTAATCCATCTTCTGACTTTATCATGGTAACCTTAAGATGGCACCGGGCTCTGGGGAGAGCACAATTGTGACCTCAGACACTTAATTTCAAATGTTTATTTCTCCTGAATGGAGCACCTGACTGAACAAAATAGAAACAGCGTTGCCAAGAGCAAGAAGAGATCTTAGAGAGTACAAAATGTCAATCAGCACATCTTAAAGGGGTAATTTATCCGTTTGTAATCAAACAGCTTTGCATAAAAGGCTACTAGGAGTTTCCCGATGTATTCTAATTTAAAAAGAGGATATAGAGCCGCACTGTACTGTAGGAAAGTTACTTACGTCTTTACTTCATTGCTTTGTGTGTCCGCCTCATTTGCATTAGATGACACTGTGGAGTCTGTGTCTTGGAGGCTTTCCTGCTGTTCTGTGGCACTGTTCGGGGTTGGGCTGGTCTCTGCTGGTTGTGCACTTGGGTTTCCATCAGCACTTGGTTCAACCTCAAAGTTGTCAGCAGAAGTCTGACAACGAGAAGAATCCCATGTTAGTTTTATACGACATTAGTTCTGGGACATAGATTAAGAACACCCCAACCTGAAGCAGATCCACTGGTCTGCCAGCTAAGTCACCACTGGTGACTGCAACCTACAGCCTAGAGTCCATTGATCACAAATACAAAGATTCTGGGCGTGCAAAATAATTTGTTGCAAATTATGATGCCTTTTATTTGGCCAACACTAGTGTGCACAGAGCTTTTTTAAAAACTTCACAAGTCTCTTCACGGGTACAACCAAAACACAAGGCTCATTGGGTATTAATTAATACACCGATTACTGGATACATCTGCAACCAAGCTCGTTGAATACATAAAAATCAGCATACTTTTGAATACAATATTACAGAATTAATGTATCACAAGGTACAATGCATGAAAGTGTGAGGACACAGCCAGAGTTAGCAATGTTTCATTTCAACCTCTAAAACATCTTAAAATTACTTTTACAGAAGCCCAGATGTATTTGGGCAGGTTTTATAGGGCCTGTGTAGATGTGAAACTCCGCACATGGTAGCAGTGTACATTACTGCATCATAACATCAAAACTCCGAGAAGACTTTGAAAACTTTCAATTTGACTCAATTTTAATCTAGAACCTACCTTCACTGTTTTTTGCTGCTTCTTTTTTTGCTTTTTGGAAAGTCTGAGGGAAACACAAAAATAACAAATAAAACAAATGGAATAGAATACACTGCAAGGATATTTGCTGGGGGGGGGGGGATGGTAAAATGTACAGTTTACACAACACAGTGATGTGGTTCCTGTGGCTCACTTCTTTATATTATACCTACTGAAATGTCAATTAAAGTGTATGTGTGTGGGGGGGGGGGGGGGGGGGGGGGAGAAAGGATGTGCAGGGGAAGGACGTAGGCAGGGCTGGGTTGCGAGTGTGCGTGTGTGTGTGTGTGTGTGGGGTAATAAAAATTCAGCACGGCTCTGTTATTCTCCCTTGCAGATCAAATAGAGAGGTCTCCTCTTTCAATCTTGGGTGGGTTCTGCCCTTAATAAATCCCACCATCTTTCTGGAGTACAGGGTTTCCCCCTCCACCCTCACAAGGACATTTAATAGGCTGTCACTAGGGGCGTAGAATATATAAAAGATCCTACAGAAATTTGGATCATTTCAATGATGGTTACTGATAATGCATTAATACAATTTCATATTATATTATTGCTATACAAGGGCCATTGTACAAACAAAAATGTTCAATAGGGGAAACAGATGTAAACAATCAAAAACGTACTTTGGCTTGGGTATCTCCTCCACTTCCTCCTCTTCTGAAGTTAATTCCTCCTTCCCATGCTGGACATGATTCTCATCTCCTGCTGAGGCACTGAACTCCTCTTCCTCCTCTTCTAGTTGCTGCCGCAGAAGTGCTACCATCTCCCGATGCTTCTTTGATTTGTCGTGATTCTTCATCCTGTTTTATGACGAGAACAAACCCCTCAAAACCAAACCAGCGAGAGAAGCTTCCTCCCGAAGACACCACGGTCTTTAACCATGGAGCACAATGTACAGAAAAACAAAGCTTTCATCAACCTCTAGCACACCTACTAGCAGCTTGTTCCATGAACCTACTACATCAGGAGTGGCCAACTCCAGTCCTCAAGGGCCACCAACAGGGCAGGTTTAAAGGATATCTCTGCTTCAGCAAAGGTGGCTCGATCAGTGGCTCATTCAATGACAGCCATCTGTGCTGAAGCAGAGATATTCTTAAAACAAGATCTGTTGCAGGGCCTTGAGGACTGGAGTTGGCCACACCAATGCTAGACCATGCTAAGCCTGAGAGCATTTTCTGGTCCTTTCACTTAGATCAATTCTGCAAAATCGGTGCCTGTATCAGCTCCACTGTTCAATCCAGAAAAGCCAGATCGGTGGTTAAACTGCATGAACACTCTATGCACAGGACTGGCAAAAAAAATAAATAATAATAATAAATAAAGAAAGGAAATCCCAGGTTAGCCGAAATATTGTGTCGCACAAATCCCCCCCCCCCCCCCCCCGAGCCCTCATCTCACAGCACCTGTAAATTCGTTTTGCCATAGTTCAGATGTCCCACGGTAGTAGTATTTTACTCTGCAACTTCTAGATTCATTGCAATCTGAGGGTATTGGGAATTTCTATACAAGATTTTGCAGGCCCCTATAGCAGCAAATGAGTGAACAGCAGATTTGGTGCCTTCCCCATACACTGTTTACGTCCTTTAATACACCAACATCTCACTGCTATACATACCATATATTATCTGCACTCACCTATGAAACAGGTATTGAGAGAAATCAATGAGACATTAGCGCTAAAACACACACAAGGTATAACCAACTTACGCTTTGTCGGTCTTGAACGCTTTATCACAGGCTGGACAGTAAAGATCGTCATTCACATCATCTTCTTCACCTTCGTCACTGGCTCTGCCTATTGGGTGAAATCATTTTGGTATTACAGGAGGAACAAACAAGGGGGAAAAAACCCCAAAGATTATCCACAATGTACAGTACTTCGACAATCTGAACAATAGCAGAAACATTTGAACCCATTTTTGGTAGTGCGAGTTTTTATTTTCGGCTGGGACTCGGCTGAGGGAGATTATCGTCTCGCCATCGGTGACAAGGTCATCAGAACTACGCATGTTTCTGTACTAGCAGAGCACAAACTAGCAAAGGGAGGAAGAGGGCCAGGGGGGGGGGGTGGGGAGGGGGAAACTAGGAAACAAGCTCTATAAAGACGAGGTTAATAACTCAACATAGGTAAAGTAAACCTACATGGTGCAGATAATGTAAAGGAACAGTCACTCAAGTGAAACGTTAAAATTAAAAAAAAAAAGTATAATTGTGCCACTAATTTCATTACAATTAAAGCAACATTACCATGACACGCACCCTTTTTTGTTACAGGAAAGGAGCCAGGAGGGGGAGCGGGGGAAGAGGGCTCCTCAACAGCGCTATTTTCAACCTTGGGGACCCCCAAGTTCCCGAGATTCTTATTGGGGAAATTACCAGTCACACTCCTGGTTTTTAAAGAGGCAATACATAAAAAAACACAGGGGGGGGAATTGCTGCTTTACATCCAGTTTCTGCTTTTAAGTGAACAATAATGAAAATGTAGGATGAGAATATTATTTTTGCTGTTTTTCGTGACTGTTACATTTCATATAATCACTTATCCTACTACATGTCACTTTCACCTCTGCTCTGTTGTACTGTTGGTTGACTGTGAACTAACAGTCAGGATTTCAAGACTGGGTGAGAAGTTGTTAGAGGGGAAGAGAAGTAATATAGGACTTGAGCGATCTTCACTGTAAAGATCAGATTTGAAAAAAAGTCTATTGAAAAAAATAAAGGAAAGGGAACAGATTGGAAATAACTGTATTAGAAAGGTTAACTTGGATATCTTTCTAAGAGTATGTGCAGTGTTAGGCTGAGCTTATAGTGGCGGCGTTGCCAAGTGCGCGCGCGCCCACGTCAGGCACAATTCAGTACTTGGCTATAGTAGTTAGCCAAGTGCCTGCCGGGCGACGCAGCGTGATGATGTGGCAGCGTTTTGAGGATATAATACATTATGTCTTCTCAGGCGACTGCCACGTGACGTTAGCGTCACGTGAGCTGGTTCAGCCAATAAGGGCGAACCAGCTGCGTGACGAGTTTGCCACGCCCCCTCATCGCCTCCCCAATCTCCTGCAGCCAGGTGCACAGATCGCTGGGGCTGCAGGAATGTGCGCGGTAGCGCAGATAGTATTAGTGATTTACCAAATAAGTATACATGGGAAGGATGTTGATCCAGGGATTAATCCGATTGCCAATTCTTGGAGTCAGGAAGGAATTATTTTTTCCCCTTAATGGGGTTTTTTGTTTGCCTTCCTCTGGATCAATAAGTAAGTATAGATATAGGATAAAGTATCTGTTGTCTAAATTTAGCATAGGTTGAACTTGATGGACCCATGTCTTTTTTCAACCTCATCTACTATGTAACTATGTAGCTCTGCATTACAGTGAAGCAAAAACGTGTGGGACCCATATGTGTCAATCAATTCACTTTGTTCCTGAAAAACCACTGCGGTTCAACCATGGATTATCACGTGAGCAACTTATGCCATAAGTTGTAAAATGAATGCGTTTTAGAATGTGAATGTATAGGAGTGAATGCACATGCATCGTGCAAAGTTCTTCTCCATGCAGATACACCCACCATTCTGCCCTTCTGTTTCTTCCTCTTCATCAAAATCTAATCTGTCCCCAAATTCCTTTTCATATTGAGCTTCCATCTGCTGTAGCTCCTTCTCCAGGTCAGACATGGCCATCCAGCTCTGCTCCTTATACTGCTCTGCAAGCCTATAGACAGAGAGCAAAGCTAGAGGATTCTTTATTACATACACAGGCCAAGCAAATAGCAGATTTATTACACCTGCACTGGATTACCGCAAGCCAACTTCAAGTGGTGGAAAAAAGGGAGCTCTATATATTATTACCCTGCAACATGTTAGTACTATCGTTCCTAAACACATAACAGTAAAATAATAAAGTAGTTGTAATAACTAAACATGGATGTTTTGGTTCCTTGCCAGGGATTTTATAACAAACACCCAGTGAAGCTACAACCACTACAGGTATATTCAGTGCTTAGACTACATGTTATGTCTATTGAGAGGTTGGCAAACACTGTAGCAAATGTAATTCTTGTTACCTCAATCTGTGCATGCTCTCTACAGCACTTTTGTAAAAGGTATGGGATTCAATTCTCTTTTTCTATAGAGAAATTTTTTGACTAAATGAAGTAAAAACAGCATCCTCAACATACTGCGTAAGGCAGGGGGGTGCTCAACTCAGTCCCCAAGTCCCACAACAGGTCAGGTTTTCAGGATATCCCTGCTTCAGCACAGGTGGCTCAATTAAAATAACTGAGCCACCGATTGATAGGGTGACCAGACGTCCCGGTTTAGCCAGGACAGTCCTGTTTTTTTGTTGTTTGTCCTGGTAACTCGAAATTGTAGTAAATATCTATTTTTATATTTATTTTTTTTAAATCGCTGGCTGCGCATGCGTGAACAGCCCGAGCCAACGACGAATGCGTGAACATCAAAGTTTGTCCTGAGAAAAATATGGTCACCTTACTGATTGAGCCACCTGTACAAAAGCAGGGACTGATTGAGCCACCTGTACTGAAGTAGGGATATCCTTAAAACCGGAGCTGTTGGTGGGACAGGAGAGGAAAACCCCTAAAGGAATAAAAACCATGTAGTCATTAGAAATGCTGGAGGCAGAGAGCAAACTTGCAAGTGGTTCATGGTCTTTTTACCTGATTCTGTCGTTCATACTCTCTCTGATGCACCCAGGACCGATTCTGCTTGATTTAAGCTTTGAACTGATATTCTTTAGGTCTCTGAGTACTGCTCTGGTCATTGGGGCACTAGGGTACAAGGGAAGTACCTTATGGCCATTTAAGACCTGAGGGAACGGGCTTGAGAAAGGGATGTCCCCCCGAAACGTTGCCCCCGATTACCCTACCCCTGCTGTGGTTTGTCCTTAGTTTTTGTGTCTGTGTATTGTCTCACTCCCTTCTCCCTAGTGTATTCACCCCAATCACTATGGTTTTGTATGTATATTCATTTGCTTTTGTGCTGCATTGCTCCTTGCATTATTCTGTGCATATATTAAATATTTTCTCTAGTGGCATAATCTGTGGTACTATATTTTTCAATAAGTCAGTGAGTGCTGGGACTTGTGGTTATAACTATTGTTTAAGAGGATTTTGGGTCCTCCTAGTTCCGCTGGCACCCTGCAGGTTCATTAATTTACTTTCTGGTGAGTGCTGTCTACTCTATATATTTTTATTTATTTATTTTAGATGGGAAAGGTATACAGGGATATACCAAATAAGTATACATGGGAAGGATGTTGATCCAGGGATTAATCCGATTGCCAACTCTTGGAGTCAGGAAGGAATGTATTTTTCCCCTTAATGGGTTTTTTTGTTTGCCTTCCTCTGGATCAATAAGTAAATATAGATATAGGATAAAGTATCTGTTGTCTAAATTTAGCATAGGTTGAACTTGATGGACCTATGTCTTTTTCCAACCTCATCTACTATGTAACTATGTAACTATTTTATTAAACTGGTATATTTTAGCCGTCTCTACTAGGAAGAAGGCGAACAAAGGTCAGTGGCATGTTGAAAAAGCTAAATGGAGCGGAATGGCACCTCCATAATAAACAAATGCTTTGGTGGGGTCTTTTTTTTTTTTACAATCTTTATTATCTTTTGGTGATCACACTGTTTGCCAATCAACAGTCATCTTAGCTTTGTTCCTTTGATAGCAAAGTAATTATCAAACCATCATTAGCAACAGATAACAACTCTCTGGAGTTAAAAGCTGGAGTCCTCTCTGAAGATTTAATCTTTTCTTTAGATGTAAATATATGCATATATCTGGACTAACAGATTCTAATTAATTTCTTCACACAGGTATATTCGTCCGGGGTGGAGGGGTAGGTCTCCACCTCTCCTCCCACAGCCAATATCAACTCCGCCCTATGGCTCCATCTGTTGCCTTCTGAGGCTTAAGCTGTCCAGCTTTCCTACCCTCTCTATCTGCACGTGGCAGTCATCCACAGACCGCTTAGCTCTACATCCTCTACCTCCTCTCTCCACTGACTCTCCTATCTTTTTACTGAGGGACTTCAACTGTCACATGATAAGCCCTCAGTCTTCTAGACATCTCACCTTTTCTCTAACCTCATTTGGCTTCCACCAATGGACGAATTCCAACACCCACAAGGATGGCCATTATTTAGACCTGGTCTTTACCAAAAAACGTTCCATATCTGATTTCTCTATCCCCCCTACCGCTCTCTGACCATCACCTCTTATCATTTACCACCACACATTCCCCTCACACCCCCAGCCCCCCCATTCTATTCACAATGCTACTTTCGAGATTGAGACCTTCGTTCCATTGACCTCTCTGCTCCGGCATCTACCCTGAACGTTCACCTCTCTCCCTCTCCTTCCTCTGAACCTGACAATCTTGTCAACTCTTAGAACGCTATTCTCTCCCCCGCTCTTGATCTATATGCACATCCGTCCCGTTAACTCACGGACTGGGCTAAATTCACAGGCACGCGCCCTTTGCACATGCACTCGCCCTCTGAACGCTTATGGAATAAAGCTCACACACTTGTTAATTTTCTGAACTATATATTTCTCCTCTCTGCAAGGCAAAAACAACACTACTTTTCCTCCCTCATCAACACTCTTTAAAGGCAAGGTGGATGCCATCCACAAGGAGATTCCTTCTGTCCCCTCCACCTCCTCTCTACTTCTACCTAAACCTCCTCCCTCCACCTCTTGACTCCTTTTCTCCTGTTACAGTTGGAATTTTCTAAGCTGATTTTCTCTTCTCCTGCAGCACATTCCCACTTGATCCCATTCCCTCACACCTCATCAGAACTCGTACTCCTCTCTTACTCCCCACACTCACCCATATCTTTAATTCATCACTGTCCTCTGGCAGTTCCCCTCTTCCTATAAGCATGTGGTGGTCACGCCTATTCTCAAAAACACTAAACACTACATGCCTTAGTACCGCCTTGTATCTCTCCTGATGTTTGCCTCCAAATTGCTGAAACGTCTCATGTTTTCCCACATGATAATCTTTCTTAATTCCCATGCCCTCCTGGACCCTTTACAATCTGGCTTTCGTACAGCTAACTTAAAGCTGCAGTTCAGTCAATATCCTGCATGTGTGTTTTTTTTTAATAAATCAGTTCTGTAGTAAGAAAAAATACTTTTAGCATTTTCTGTTTTTAAAAAAACAACTTTGAAAGACCAATTTTCTTGTATTCTATTTTAACAGCCATTTGCTAAGGCACTGCCCCTTCATGTCCTGTCACAAGCCCTGGCACACCCCTTTGTCAGCCCTGCCCTCCCTCTAGCACATGTCAGTGCAGGATTGCTCATGAATATTCATGAGCTTCCACTGACAGACAAGCAGATTATAAACAAATCCCAGCTTTTAATATGTCAGCAAATTTCGACCTATCAATACATGGAGAACGAATTGACCGGCAGCTAGTTCTTTAGGTAATTAGAGATTGCACACATGAAACTATTGAAGTAAAAAAATAAATGTAAAAAAATAAAATTAAAAAAAAGACTGAACTGCAGCTTTAACAGAGACTGTGTTTCCTAAAGTAGCCAATGATCTATATGTAGCAAAATACCATGGTCCCTTTTCCCTACTTAATCTCTGCTGCCTTCAATACGGTTGATCACTTTTTCATATTTCACTTGGTATCCGCAACAAAGCTCTATCCTGGTTCTCGTCATACCTCTCAACTCGCAGATTTTCTGTCTCTATTGTAAATATGTCTGCCTCCTGTTTGTCTGCTGGTGTACCTCAGGACACTGTTCTGGGACCTCTCCTTTTCTCTCTACACACTATCACTTGGTGACCTCATCAACTCTTTTCGCCTTAAGTATCATAGCTATGAAGAGGATACACATATATCTATTCACCCCGACCCTCACACTTCTAAATCCGGTCCCAAGTCTCCGATTGCCTCCTGGCTATATCCTCATGGATGACACTGCGCCGCCTTAAACTTAATATGGCTAAATCAGAGCTCCACGTATTTCCCCCTAAACCTGGCCTAATGTCCCCCTTTTCCATCACAGTAAACAGTACTACAATCTTTCCTGTCAAAAAAGCACGTTGTCTAGGAGTGACATTTGGCTCCTTACTTTCCTTCTCTATCCACTGGATGGCTAAAATGTGGTGCCATTGCCAAGATCCACCATTTCCTCTGGCAATCTACTGCTAAAACAAATGCATGCCCTTATCCCCTCCCGTCTGGGTTATTGTAACATACTGCTAACAGGACTCCCTGCCTCAACCTTCTCCTTTGTAATCTCTCCAAACATCTGCTGCTATAATAATTTCACTTTGTCCCAATACAGTCTCTGCTCATCTCCTCCTAAAATCCTTCTCCTGGTTTCCAGTCAAGTTTCAGATCTGCAAAGGTCTCCTCCTTACCTTTAAGACTCTCCACTCATCGGCTCCTCCCTACATATCAGCTTTGATCTCTCGCTATGCCGCTGCTCATCTCATGCGCTCTACCCGCAACAGTCTTCTCTCCCAACCCTTTCACCTCTCCCACACCTTAAACCCTTTTCCCTCACTGCCCCTTACCTGCGGAAGTCCCTCCACCTCAGTATACGTCAAGCACCCCCTCTCCCCACCTTTAAGACAAACCTTAAAACTTCTCATAGGAGATATAGATAAAAAAAAATCTTTTGAATAGGTTTGAAGCAGGGGGTCTCCGGAGCGAAACCGTGTTGATTTCAGCTCTGGGGACCCCCTGTTTCCCAAGATAATTACCTCCATAGGTGCTGGCGTAGAAGCTCTGGCTGGGTTCACAACATGGCAGTTAAAAATCCTGCATCATGGGGTCCAAAAGGAAGCCGCAACATCATCCCTTCTGTCTTCCTATTGGCCCACGTGACGTGGGAGCTTTAAACTGCATAGATAATAATGTATCAGCAGCACCTACGGAGGCAAGTACCCCGGAAAGCAGGTGTCCCAGAGCCGAAAACGCAGTTCTGCTCTGGGACCTCCTGCTTGAAACATTTTTGAAAATTAAAAAAATTAAAAGTTGCTTGGACTGCTCTTTTCAATGAAGCAGGCGTAGCCTGGACTCATGGATACGGTCATTCCTACCAGACATTGTGGCTAAGCACTGCCACCCACTACACTTATTCCCTCACCTGCTGTCTCTGCAAGTCTCCCAACATACCAATTAGATTTTAAGCTCTCCGGGGCATGGAGAGCTTACCTTTTCCTATTGTCCGATTTTGTTTGCTGCACTTATTGCATTAGAATTTCCTGTACTCTATTGTCCTTTGTAAAGCGTCAAGTACACTGGGGGCGCTATATAAAAGATATACATACATGTAAACAGAAGTAGCCAATATACTCAAATTCAGTGTTCCCCAGTTACTTCAGTAAATTAAATCTCTCTAAAGTGACCCAATTACACCGACACGTTATTTAAATAGAAAAATAAAATCACAATGAACTCTTCCTTGCAGTTTGCAGATGTGTCCGATTACAGCACTTACTTTGCCTGCTGTAATTTCTGCTGCCTGCGATGCTCCTCCATCTTCTTGGCCTTCTCCGCATTCTGCTCTTCCACCAGCTTACGATGGGCCTGCACCCTCTTGTCCCTTTTCCGGATGAAGGCCACGAGCTCGCGGACCAGTTCATTCCTCTCCTTGCGCGCTTTGTCTCTGGTTTTCTTGTTCTCCTTCTCCATGGCTCGTTTCTCCCACCGGTTGGAGGCCTGACGGGTGTCATACTCCTCTTTCCAGGCAAAGTTCTTCACTGTGCAGAAGCTCTGCCAATAGGCGTAAAACGGGTGCACTATCTGTATGAAACAACAACAACAACATTTAGCAACATCCTAGCTTTAAGCAATCAATTTCATCTCAACAAAAGCCGGGTTGACTGTTAAAATGATGGACTTCCCACTCCAATATTGGAATTTTCCCATGAATTTCATCTAAAAACAAAGGCCAGGTTGGTCGTAGAAGTAGGTGGAGTGCCGGTTTACAAGAATATTAAACCTCATAGTAGCTCCCCTTGCATTTACTTCAAAGGATAGGCTGGCTGCAACAAAGATGGCAACACCGAGTATCCAAGCTGAGGACCACAACTCCACACCCAGCACGCTCTACGTCACAGTTCTTAGGAGATTCTCATTTTTATTTAAAACCATATTCATCTGTATAAAGTGCCGACCTAAAGCCCTAGGAACTGGTAACGATGAGTCTTGTTTAGAAGTCCCTGCATGCTAACCACTTCTATGTGCTCATGTCCTTTTTGTTACCCAGCTATACTAAATCTCCTATTTACAAAGCAGTGCTAAACCCTGGTACCTTAAAGCCCATTTACATGAATAGCTGCCTTAAGGCTTAGCCCCACTTCGTAAATATGACCCATAACCCCATCACATCTGGGAGGGCTGGAACTATGTTGGACTTTAGGGGTTTAACAAGTTGCAAATGCCACTACGTGTGTAAAGAAAGCTGAAATGGAGGTGTGAAACAATACAACGTATGTCCACATCTCAAAACCATATTTTACCGTATCATAGTCACTCATGGAGTCTCCAAACGTTGGGAATTCCTCCAGGTTATCCTCTTTCTTGCTTTCCATTTCTTCTTTCACGATCATTTCGAAGATGCCCCGGTAAACCGTGTAGAATCCCTGAAAAAAACCCATCTAGATTATTAGAAGGCTCAGGCAAGTAAAACAATGTAAAGAAGCCAGTGGTTGAGGTGTGCGGTTACGGAGCATCATAAACTTCTCCCACTCCAATGAAAATGGATGTTAAAAGGGATGCGTTGGTCTTCTTAAAATAGCCTAGCAATGCATTGTAAGAACGTTTGCATGGACTGTGCGTTCCTGCGATGACAGTACCACTACCAGGACACGATCAGTGAATAGGAATACTGTTTGATTATTTGCATTATGCACGAATTAGCCATGGGCCATTTAGTATGCAAAATGAATACAGATTTGCCCACTATTTCTATAAATGCATATTTGAGCGCCCCAGTGTAGAAGATTTGCGAGACACCATTGCCAACTAGCAACTGGACCATTTTGCACTTGAGATATTGGGGGTAACTTTTTGTTATATATACTATTCAATTACTTTATAAATTCAATATAATCTTTAAGCTTGGCAGCAAGTCACAACCGAATTCAACATGCTGCTGTATATACTATGATAGATTGCTGCTAGACATTTGTGAAACCCTACATTTTCTCATTAGAAGTCTGAGCCCACTTCCATATCCCAGAGTTGTACAGTATTTTAGACCGGTCGGGATTTAAAAAGTGTTTGAGGATAGGCAGCAAATGCAGTGGTACATTTTATAACCGCACTACACTGCAATCCTTTCTGATGGTTTAATGAACAGAATTTAGGTTGCTTCTGAAGAAGAGAAAAATATTCCCATTACCTTCTCCTCATCTCCAAATCCAGAGTAACAAGTCACAGTAAAATACTGCAGCAGATCCAAACTGTCGTCCTTATACTCCCCGTCTACTCCTTTGAGCAGGGCTTCCTTGTGGTTATCATACCTGCAAGAAACAACCAGAGGTGTTTATACAAAGGACAACATGGTAACCCCCTTCAATAATGAATGCAGCAAAACTTACCCTGTTAAACAGCACAGGGGTTAACAATCAGAAGAATGTCAGTAGACACTGACCTGAAACAAATAGCCACCGCATGAAAAGCCAATGCTGAAGCAATGGATCCTACGGCTAAGGCCCCGCTCCCTCAGTCAGCGCGCCCGCACTGCAGACAGGCGGGGCGCTGACAGACACAGACCGCGATATGCGGTCTGTAGGGAGCGGGAGCCGGGGCTGGAGTGGGAGGGAGGGCGTGGTTTAAGCGGAGGGGGGAGTGGTTTAAGCGGAGGGACCCGCTACCCCCCCCCCTCCACGGGCCCGGGCTCGGGCTCCCGGGCTGCAGGAGGGAGCTGCTGCGGGCTGCCCTACTCACATGCTGACACTCAGGCACGCACACACACACACACACACACACACAGGCAGGCACTCATGCACACACACACAAACACAGACACAGACAGGCACTCACGCTGCTTTCCATCCACACTCTCCTCCCCGCTCCCCGAAGCCTCCCCTCCTCCCGAAGCCTCCCCTCCTCATTGGCTCACAGCCACACCACGTGACGCGTCGACGCTAGGGATTACAATTCTCTTGAATCCCTTGCGGCTGACGCGTCACAGCGTGTTGTGAGCTGTGCAGCCAGGGGGGACCGGGACCGGCTCGGGAGGATTCCCCTGCTGGTGGGGAACGCTCGTGTGGCCGCCCGTGCCGCCGGGCGCAGCGGGTCCCAGGCCTTACTCACCAGGCTCTTTCCTGAGGGTCACTAAGCACATCATAGGCCGCCTGGATTAATTTAAAGTGCTCAGCTGCCTCCTCTGAATTATCCAAGTTCTTATCTGTAAAATCAGACAAACGTAAGTTATGGCGATTAAAAAGTCAAAAACCCTCCACCTGGCAGGAAATAAAAATACCCCATGTCTTAGCCAGGTCTGCAACCCTGCTTTCCCTCCCATTCTCTCTTGGCATACAATGCTTCTCCTGCAACCAGGGATTCGGGGTCTTGACATGCAAATGAACACACACAGTGTTTGACTTTGTGTTTCTTTCTTTTAGAAGCGTAAAAGCTGTGCAATGCGACAGGCTTAAGCTTATAGGGGTCACTGTTAAAATGGATAAGAAGCAAAAAGTGACAGTGTGCTTGCTCATTTGCATGTCATTACCCAGAATCCCTGGCTGCAGTGGAAGCAATGTATGCAAAGAGATAATGTGGAAAGGCAGGGCTGTGGACCACTCAGGCATGTGAATGTGCGCACAAATGGTATTTTTATTTGCTGTATCTGTAAAACAAATTGTGTGGCATTTAGAATAAAAATGTACTAAAACCGCTTTCTCTCCAATTCCTTTTGTTTAACATTTAGCAAAGTAAAATGTTCATGAACCCTTGACACCAAAGTGTAGCACTTGCATGAGGGCACACAGTGTACAGCTACTGTATATGACACATATAGTTTGTTACTGAATGTATTTGCTGCCAGGAAATTAACACTAAGCAGTACACCAGAAGTTACAGAACAGTCCATGCTAATCTCTATACTTTTTTTTTTAAGTGCAGGTCATGCTTTGAGGCAATATACTGACATTATATGAGGTGAGCGCTTATGGGATTTGGGAGGATTGTCACTGTAAAAGGGAGCATGTAGTGATGGCGGGTAACCCAATCTCAAAGTGGGGGTATCACAGAAGCCTCCATGCTTCTCGCTCCCCAACACTGGTGGTGTTACAGGATTTCCAGCCTTGCAGTGTGTTCTCCTTAATAACTGTTAGGCTGCGGACATTAAATTCAGTCACGTAAATTCAGTCAAGTAAATTCAGTAAATTCAGCCACGTGGAGGCTGAGGGAAAGCAGGTGCTTTCCTTGGCCATTGTACACGCGCCGTCCGTGGTCGTGTCTAGGGACGTACCGCTCACGTGACCGGCCTGTCGCGCCAAGAAATCAGTTGAAACTGATTTCTTGCCAACACGCGCCCTTCCGCACGCACGCTGCATAGACGCTAACACTGCATTAAGGCAATATGATTGCTCATCCACACGGTTTGCGGCACCATGTCCGAGGCCTTGGGAATCTTTGTGGACATTTGAAACGTTCAAAACCAGGATCTGAAGTATGACTGTCAGGACAGTAAAACTCGTAACCTAACTCCAGCAGTGCACAGTGAGAGGATCAGAGGCTGCTTTGTGCTCCTCACCTGGGGGTAACCTAACTCCCGCAGTGCACAGTGAGGGGATCAGGGGCTGCTCTGTGCTCCTCCCCTGGGGGTAACCTAACTCCCGCAGTGCACAGTGAGGGGATCAGGGGCTGCTCTGTGCTCCTCACCTGGGGGTAACCTAACCCCCGCAGTGCAGTGAGGGGATCAGGGGCTGCTCTGTGCTCCTCCCCTGGGGGTAACCTAACTCCCGCAGTGCACAGTGAGTGGATCAGGGGCTGCTCTGTGCTCCTCACCTGGGGGTAACCTAACTCCCGCAGTGCACAGTGAGAGGATCAGAGGCTGCTCTGGCTCCTCCCCTGAGGGTAACCTAACCCCCGCAGTGCAGTGAGGGGATCAGGGGCTGCTCTGTGCTCCTCCCCTGGGGGTAACCTAACCCCCGCAGTGCAGTGAGGGGATCAGGGGCTGCTCTGTGCTCCTCCCCTGGGGGTAACCTAACCCCCGCAGTGCAGTGAGGGGATCAGGGGCTGCTCTGTGCTCCTCCCCCGGGGGTAACCTAACTCCCGCAGTGCAGTGAGGGGATCAGGGGCTGCTCTGTGCTCCTCCCCTGGGGGTAACCTAACCCCGCAGCGCACGCTGGGAAGCTCACTCACCGGGGTGCCACCGCAGGGCCAGCTTCCGGTAGGCCTTCTTGAGATCATCCTCCGTGGCGTCCGTCCGCACCCCCAGCACCTCATAGTGACACTTCATAGCGGGGACAGCGGCGGAGGCACCACGTGCGCACCGGTTCCGGAAGTGAGGGAGGGACAGAGGAGGAGTGACGCCACGAGCGCCGGTCTCTGTTACCAGGGCAACCGCAGTGCTGTGAGCTTCCGGGAGCTGACGCTGCCGAACGTCATTACGCGCGCCGCCTGGTCAACCCATCCTGTGTGTGCGGCTTTCTCCAGCGCGCGCTGCAGGAGAGGTACAATGTGCGCTGTGACTGTGTGGACGGTGATTGGGTGCGCTGTGACTGCATGGCCTGTGCGCGCTGTGACTGCGGGAGGTTGGACCCTGGGTGGGTCTGTCTGATTTTATTTATATAGCGCCAGCCATGTCCGCAGCACTTTACAGCATACACCAGGAGGTAAATAATGTACACTACAAACAATGGGAATAAGTGCAACAGGTAAATGACAACATAAGGCTGCGGTCCCAGTACCGCCTGTGCGCACGGCGCGGCGTGCACTGTGCGTGTAAGCACCGCCCCTCAATGGGGCTGGGCCCACTATGCACCGTCACGCAGAAGGTGCAGCCGCGCCGTGCTGCAGGGTTTTTCCCAACTCAATAAAATTGAGTTTACTCCTAGCGACGGAGGCGTGGCCACGCCCCCACCGGCGGTTCACCCAATGAGGGCGAACCAGCCGCGTGATGTAATGGCTACGCCCCCGCAAATCCCCGACCACGCCCCCCCCCCGTCACAAGATTCTCCTCACAGACCGCAGATCGCAGTTAGCGCTGTGACACGCGCCGCCCCCCCCCCCGCCGGGCGCGCGTGTCACAGACATTACTGGGACTGCAGCCTAAGGCTAAAGGAGACCCTGCCCCGAAGAGCTTACAATTTCATCTACACGTGTGTGTACATATATACACACACCTTTCCCATTGTACTCTGTGTCTCGTTTCCTATCACCTCTTGTCCATCTCTCTGTTGGTGTACCTCAGGGGTCTGTCCTGGGACCTCCTCAAAGTTAAAATATCACCTCATTGCTGATGAGACACACATTTACCTTTCAACTCCCCTGACCTTACACCCTCTGTACAGACCAAAGTCTCTGAATGTCTCCCCGCTATATCGTCCTGGATGACCCTCTGCCGACTCAAACTCAATGTGTCAAAGACGGCGCTCCTTACACTTCCTCCCAAACCTGGCCCTACTGCCTCTTTCTGCATTACTGTTGGCAGCACTATCATACACCCAGTATCACAAGCACGCTGCCTAGGGATCACATTTGATTCCTCCCTTATATTCTCTCACATTCAAAATGTAGCTAAAACCTGTAGTTTTTTCCTCCATAACATTGCAAAGATATGCTCTTTCCCCTGTCTCTCTACTGCTAAAACTAACGCAGGCCCTCATTCTTTCCCACCCCGACTATTGTAACCTACCGCCCACCCTTCCTGCTCCTCGCCTGTCTCCCCTACAATCTATCCTAAACACTGCTGCCAGAATCACTCTACTCTTTAAAATCTGTCTCGACGTCTCTCCTGCTGAAATTCCTCTCCTGACTTCCTATTAAACTCCGTATCACAACATTCTCCTCACTTTTTAAGCTTTACACTCCTCTGCCCCGCCTTACATCTCAGCCCTAATTTCTCACTATACACCACCCCGAGACTCTTCCTGTTCTGCTCAAGGATGTCTTCTCACTAACCCTTTTATATCTAAATCCCTTTCCCATCTAAATGCTCTCTCACTCACTGCCCCACACCTCTGGAATACCCGTCCCCTCAATATCCGGCGAGCACCCTCTCTCTCCACCTCTAGGACCTTTTCTTAAAACTCACCTCTTTAACGAAGCATATGGTTAGCTCCCCTGGCTGTTACTGTACATCTCGGATGCACTGTCCTAAGCCCCTTGCCGACGCACTTACCAGAACACCCGCCTACTGTCTCTGTAAGTTCTGCCTACTTACCAATTACATTGTAAGCTCTTTAGGGCAGAGACTCCTTTCCTAATGTTACTTTCATGTCTGAAGCGCTTATTCCCACTATGTATTAAATTATGTAGTTTACTGCTGTGAAGCGCTATATGCAGTGGTCGACAAATCACCAAAAAATCTACTCGCCGAACAAAAAAATCTACTCGCCACCTAGTACCACACGTGTGCTGCTTGGGCCAAAAGGAGCTCGCCACGATGTTAAATCCATTCGCCCGGGCCGTGCAAATGTATAGGTTTGTCGAACATTGGCTATATGAATATATATACACTCACATGCACATATCTAGTTGTGTAAATAAGCTCACATATGATATTTAAGTCAATAGGATAATATAACTTGTTAGTAAAACGTGTATGTAACAAGAGCATTTACTAAAACACCAGTATGTGATTTTCAATGGAAAAGCAAAAGCATTTAACGTCAGTCAAACCTTTTCTTTTATCATTTGTTCTCAGATTACAATGTTCACAAATGCTTCAAGAATACACTTGCAAAAATAAATGTAAAGGTTTTGTGTTTCTATATCTGATAGGACAGAGGTGCCCTCAGGGCCTGATCATGCCCTTGCTGACGCAGCCTGAAGCGGAGGACAATGAGTACATATTAACCTGCAGTCTGGACAATGTTAGAAACCTGTCAAACATTCTGAAGGCCATTCACTTTAAGGACCACGCTGCATGTTTTGCCACGAGTAATGGACTCAAGGTGACCGTGGAAAATTCAAAGTGTCTTCAGGCAAATGCCTTCATTCAGGTATCAGACAAGTTCATCTAATGACCTTTATATTGCCTACATAGTTCTGTAACTGTATATAGGAAAGAATATCACATTTACGTGTATAACATACAAAATAACATTATAATTATAGTTTTATTTTGAAAGCACAAACATATTCCGCAGTGCGGTATAATGGGGGGGAAGTGTTCTGCGTATTACATAAACAGAATGGCATACCGAATAAGGACAAACGTGTGCAGAAGGGAATGAGGGGCCAGCTCGTGAGAACTTACACTCTAGTGCAGGGGAGGCCAACTGCAGTCCTCAAGGACCACCAACAGGTCAGGTTTTCAGGATATCCCTGCTTCAGCACAGGCAGTGCAGTCATTATGACTGAGCCTCCTGTGCTGAAGCAGTGATTTCCTGAAAACCTGACCTGTTGGTGGCCCTTCAAAGCTGGAGTTTGCCCCTTATTCCCTCTAGAGCAGCAGTGCCTATGTTGAAACAAAAGGTAAAATGGCTGCTCTGTGTGGGACTGGGTACTGTATACCTCAGGAAGGAGATACCCCCTGCTGATCTCATTCAGGTTTAGGGGTGTGGCTGTTAGGGGGTGTTGGCGTAAGGTTTGATCCAGCCATCCGGGGGGGGGGGGGGGTGGTTAGGGGGTTGATGTTGGCGTTTAGGAGACATTCTACAACCTGACCTCTGCCCTGGATACACAGGGAAAGGGTATAGGCAGAAATCACCGAATAGATATACTTGTGAAACTTCACAAGGTTTTTCTTGCTGCACGCTGTTTAGAGGATCACTATCGAATTGACTCAAAAAAGTATTCAATAATTATATTCTAATCGTAGCACTCACCGGTGGCTCAGTAAATACAATTTTTTTCTATTTTCAACACGGCATCTGAAAAATAAAAAAATGAAGAAAAGGGGCGACGTTTCATTCCTAATCGTCTTTCTCAACCCGCCCTATGTGGCCATCGACATAACCGCCAGTATATATACAGAAAAAGGTCACGAATGCCAACCACACGGCACGTCACTTCCCCTATGTTTGTGGGAACGTCGCATCTTAGTAACCGGTACCTATGTGAAAGTCGTGAACCGCAACTCTCTAAATATTGTACTATTACTTATTTTATTTATAAAATGTTTACCAGGAAGTAATACATTGAGAGTTACCTCTCGTTTTCAAGTATGTCCTGGGCATAGAGTTAAGATGATAAATAATTAATGGTACAAACACAGTTACATAAGTGAACAGGGTATACATTATATACAAGACATTGCATGCACAGCTAGAGATAATATATATTATAGGTGTATGTAACAGTTACAGACCAGGTTAAAATGTGAGACAGCTTTAGTTTTGAAAGAACTTAGACTGGTGGCGGCTGTGAGAGTCTCCGGTAGATTGTTCCAGTTTTGGGGTGCACGGTAAGAGAAGGAGGAGCGGCCGGATGCTTTGATGAACCCTGGAACCATGAACAGTCTTTTGGAGTCAGATCTCAGGTGATAAGTGCTGCATGTGGTAGGGGTGAGGAGCTTGTTCAGATAGATGGGTAGCTTGCCCAGAAAGTATTTGAAGGAAAGATGAACTTTGTACCTAGACTCAAGTGCTGACCATCTTATTCAGATGCATAAATTATACATGAATACCATGAGAAAACACATTTAAGACATTTCAGAAGAAAATTACTTCTAAACTATCTCAATAAAGGAAACGTAAGATGGCTCTCTGCCTGTTCTTTTTCACTAGTAAGCATGCACTGTTTTTTTATTTATATATATATATATATACACATATACACACATCCTCTTATGTCTTTATTAAACAAATGTAATTAGGCAGAAACACCTAAACAAGATAACTGCCGTATCCTTGTTCAACACGCACTAGGCGTCCGACAATGTTGAGATGTTGTTTCATCTGTTCCCTTAAATGCTAATAGTGGTGTCTCTATCTAGATCAGGGGGTGGCCATCTCCAGTCCTCGAGCTACCAACGGGTCAGGTTTTAAGGATATCCCTGCTTCAGCACAGGTGGCTCAGTCATTGATTGAGCCACCTGTGCTGAAGCAGGGATATCCTTAACCCGACTTAAAGGCCCTTCAGGACTGGAGATGGCCACCCCTGCCACTCTAGAGCGTTGCGGTTAGCGACTTCCTAATAGCTACCAGTTACTAGGCTTGGTCATCACCAGCAACATAGGGGAAGTGACGTGCCACGTGGAGCTCTCCTGTGGTATTCGCGGGCTTTTTCTGTATACTGTATATACTGGCGGTTATGTTGCTGGCTTTCGGAGGCTTGAGAAATGGCCGGTCAGGCACGAGGCGTCACCCCTTTAATTCATTTTTTTTTTTTTTTTGTTTATTTTAAAATGCTGTGTTAAAAATGGAAATAACTTTCCTTTTACTGAGCCATCCGTGAGTGCTGCGATGTTGCTATATACTGTATGTATTTTGGGAGACGGAGACAGGAGAAGTACAAGGAAGTGCAAGTTGTATATGGCAAGATCAAGAAGGGAGGGTGGTTTGCAGTTGGCTATAGGATCATGTTACAGTTGAAACGAGCATCAACAGACTCCAGCACATACTGTATCATGTATATTTAGTATGGGATTTGACTCAGGAAAATAAAGCTAAATGCATTTTCTCAGGGACAAGTCGGAAATCTGTGCGAGTGTAGGCAGCTGTGGATTTGAAAATCCGCCGCCCCATGGCACTTAGCTGTTGCTGCCGCCCCTCTCCTTCTAAACCGCAGTGTCAAATGACGCCACAGACGTCACCAACGTGACGTCGCATGGCGTCACATGGCCATGGTAACGTGACATCATTTGAGGCTACGACGACGCTTTGCCGTGGCAATGAGATGCCGTGTGACGCGGCATCATTCGACACTGCAGTTAAGGCGGAGGAGTGCAGCAGGTAAGGAGACGGCCGCACTTTGTTTTAAAAGATATCTATGTAACAAATAGTGATCACTGGAAATATTCCAAGGATTAAAGTTATTAAAATGCTATGAAGCATCCAACGGTATAAATTGCATAATAGTCCAGGAAGAATGGGGAGCGCAGGTGTATGCAAAATAAAAAACATACAAAATATAGTGCAATATGTTAACTCAGTGAATATAAGGTGTGCAGTGCGTACTCACAAATTTCCAATATATAATAGGCGTGTCCCAATAAAATTGGTAATGTGCTGTCTTTCGGTCCCTGTCTCAGCCTATGGTACACTTCTGGAGTCGGGTCACCTTCCTTAGGTAAGTAGACAAATACACCATAGTGTGTACTGGTAAAAAATGTTTATCACTCACGCAAAGTGAAAATACACTCACATGGTTAAAAGGTATTAGTGCCTTAAGAACAATGAAATGGAGTTGCGACTGATCAGGATCTCTGGGCGTTCTCGCTGCCCTCTGCACAGTCTGCACCGCTCCTTCCCGTCCCGCACTTCCACAGAGTGTTCCGGTCTGGTCTCAAACAATGCCCATAGGCTGAGACAGGGACCGAAAGACAGCACATTACCAATTTTATTGGGACACGCCTATTATATATTGGAAATTTGTGAGTACGCACTGCACAGAATTCAAGACTCGCCTTATATTCACTGTGTTAACATATTGCACTATATTTTGTATGTTTTTTTATTTTGCATACACCTACGATCCCCATTCTTCCTGGACTACTGTGTGTGTGGGATTGAGGGAATCCAATCCTCCAAGGGTTTGAGCAGCGAAGTATTATTTGATTATTATATCACTATTTATACCATTTCACTTGCACCTATCACACGGTGTTATTTTAATTTTCTATATTTGATCTAAGCGCTGATTTAGTAACATATCCTCTGCACATTAATTGCATAATGCAATAAAACGGTGTATTAAGTCAGTAGTGCAAAAAGCACTAAAGCCGATCAAAGTAAATCGGACCAAAAAAGTTAATTGTCGAGACTCGTCGCTTAGGTGTCAGTCCATTAGCTTTTCCCATATATCCTGATACCGTTTCATTCATACTCCCATATATCCTGGTACGGTTTCATTTATACTTCCATATATCCTGGTACGGTTTCATTTATACTCTTGTATATTTATCTGCTTTCTTGCTTTTTGTGCTACTGACTGTAGTAAACTGTTTTATTGCGTTATGTTATTTATATCTGCTTTATAGTACTTTAAGCATTGGAATATTTCCTGTGATCACTATTTGTTACAAAGATATTTAGTATTTTTGACTACAATTCTACAATTGAAACGTAATTTTGGGTGTAGTGTTTTGGGGGAAATGCAGTCCATTCCATTCATATATATTTATATTGATATTTCATGTCGGGAGTGTGAAATACAGACTAGACATTGACTGTTCATTTATATGTATTGTTCAATTCAATAACTATATCTATAATTACCTACAAGTGATTTATATGACATGGTGCGCTGATACTTTTGTGATAACACAGTATATCCTTCTGTAATGCAGAATATCATCGTTTCCTACTTAAATCTGGAGTGATTGGGATTCCCTGGAGAGTTTTGAAAATCTCTGGTTAGAGCAGGGGTGGGCAACTCCAGTCCTCAAGGGCCACCAACAGGTCAGGTTTTCAGGATATCCTGCTGCAAGACAGATGAGTCGGACAAAGACTGAGCCACTGATTGAGTAACCTGTGCTGAAACAGGGATATCCTTAAAACCTGACCTGTTTGTGGCCATTGAGGACTGAAGTTGCCCACATCTGCCTTAGAGGGAACTATGAAACCCACTAGATCTGCATAATCAGTGTGTTAATGTTATAATGTTGTCCTGATGTAGATGGTAGTGATCATTTGTTTTGCCTCTTCTGTATCTTCACCAGGCTGGGATCTTTCAAGAGTTCACCGTCCAAGAGGAGTCTGTAATGTTTCGGATCAATCTTACTGTTCTTCTAGACTGTCTGACTATTTTTGGTGCAGGGGCGGTGCCAGGTAAGACACGATATGCAGGAGACCTGCTTGTATGCAACATGCAGAACATAACTCTGTTTATATATTACTAGCTTTTGTGCCTGGCTTCGCCCGGGGAAAGTAATATTGAATACATGTCCCCGCACTTCCCCCCCCTGCTGCCAGCACATCCCTCCTCCCCCCCCCCCCCGCTGCTGGATGTAGTGCGGGGTGAGATTTGTCTGTGTGTGTGTGTGTGCCTGTCTGTGTGTGTGTGTGTGTATCTCCCCCTGCTGTGCCAGCACATGTCCCCGTCCCCCCCAAGCCCCGCTGGTACATCTCCCCCTGCTAGCTGGCACATCTATCTCCCCCCCCCACCTCCCCGCTGCCACATCTCCCCTGCACATCTCACATCACACACAGCCCCGATCCATTCAAGGACACGCTCCCTCCCTTAGTAGCCACGCCCCCTGCTCCTGCTCTAACAGATTTGCTGGACAGCCGAGGGAAACTTAGAATGTCCATAATTTGGGAGGTAAGTCACATTGGAAGCTCAAAATAGTTGCGTTGGCCCCTATTGGACACTGAGCCCAGAACTATAGTCCTGTCAGTCTCTCACGTTGGTGGCCCTGAGTGCTAGTGTTGCCAGCTGTTTTATTGCCCAGGAGGTGTCCAGACTTATTGGTTGGTAGGATGCTTTCTTAACCCCTTTGTTGCCAACTACTGGTTCCAATGTAATCTTTCCATTTCCATTTTTCCTAGTAACATCAACGGCCTTGAGGATGTGTTACCTGGGGTACGGCCATCCTCTCACTCTGTTTCTAGAAGAAGGGGGGGTGGTAACAGTGTGCAAAATTCACACCCAGGAGCCCGAGGAGACGTTGGACTTTGATTTCTGCAGCACAAACGTCCTCAATAAAATAATTCTGCAGTCAGAAGGGCTCAGGGAGGCGTTTGCGGAGTTGGACATGACCAGCGACTTCCTGCAGATCACTATGTCTCCAGACAAACCTTATTTCAGGTACATCTTGAGTCCACTGTTCCTATACACGAAAAGTGTGGCGTCGTTATTTGCCCTAACAGTTATTTATGTGTTACTGTTGTATCCATTTATCTGATGTTGGCCATTTACTGTGGGGATATTTTATTTATTTTTTTAACACCATTTTTTTTCTCTTAAAGAGCAGGGGGAAATGTAGTAAATGTGCACTCCTTGTTGAGTTACACAGAACCTTCTAGATGTACAGGTAGGCCTGCTCAGGAATAGCATTTATGCTGGAATTCACTATTGCGCAGTGCGGATTATCGCACTGCGATCCCATTTTAGCTGCATTAACTTGAAAGGCAGGTAACGTGGGATTGCAGTGTGATAACTGTACCACACCTTAGTGAATTTGCCCTTGAGTATCTTAGAACGCAAAAAAATCGTTTTCATCCTTAATCATTAACCCCTTTACTGCAATGCATTTGAATTTCCTTTTTAAGTGTTGTCAATCAGACTTCATTGGCTTAATTACCACAACTCTGCTGTTCCTGACACACAAGACCTGAAGCATCAGTGTCAAATCCTTGTTTCATGTACGACGACTTGTTTTATCTAATGTGATATGATTAAAACTATTCAGTCAAAATTGTCACTTTCTGTACACTTTTTTTTTTTTTTTCTAAAGATGTGAAGATAGATTCAAACATGAATATTAGTATAAACATGTAGCAAGATGTTGAATATACACTGTACTCCATGTGTTGTGGTAAGCCTGTGTTCCCCGGCGTGGGACAGAAGGTGCATTGAGATTATACACTAGTCAGTAACTTTGGGGCGTTAACGCTTCTATTTTCTTCCTAACTCGACTCTCTCAGACTGTCTACGTTTGGCAACGCAGGAAGTGCTCATCTAGACTATCCCAAAGATTCGGATTTGATTGAATCTTTCAACTGCAGTCAGACTCAAACAAACAGGTAATAAGTACACTGTGCAAACCGTACTTTACGTGTGCGTATAGGCTCGATTACATTTCATTTGACACTGCATTATATGTATTTACATTTCATGTTGAAATTGATTTTCAATGACTATCTTGCCTGCCTGTTGAAGCCACCAATGGTGCTCAAGCAGTATAGCTAAGGCTGTGCTTATAGTGCCGGCGACGTCGCTTCAAAACAATTGTATTGATGCCGTTGCGTGCGCTTATAGTGGATGCAACGGCGATGCCAAAATCCTTCTAGTCACTAGAATTTGATTTTACAGAGACAGTCTCCCCATGTGACTGCCTATAAGCCAATCACATAGCCCCTCTGCCTTCCCCGTTGCTGACGTCACTCCCCTTGTAGCCCAAACCTGATTACAACTTTCACAATGGTGACGGGTGACGTCATCTGTCGCGTCGCCGGCACTATATGCGCGGCCTAAGTTGCTGGCTCGCTTTCAGAACAATTTAAGTACATCTGTGGGGACAGATCCACACGTAAGCAGCAGGGACACTGCAAGAATGTAATGTCAGATGCAAAAAGTTTTCATTTAAGAAGCTCATCTAATTCCATTCAGCATAATATGGCAACAAGCCGCAGACGGGGGGTGGGGGGGGTCCCATTTGAGTACAGACATGTGGATCTTGAAGAAAATAAATCACTATATGTATTTGTCGTTTAAGAATGCCTGGCCTTCTTTTCTTGCTCATTAATTGTCTGTGTAAAATCCGGAATATTACTAATCACACAGTTCATTCCTTCCTCCTACCCTCCAAGTGATTTCAGCATACAGTAGTATGGAATGAACATGTAATGAATGTGAGGCTTCTCAATGTATAGTGTTTTTTAAGCTGATAAACACTGTCAGCTAAATTTTACACTGTACTCTACCCATTATGACCCATACGTTCTGTTTCCTGCATGTAGTAAATCAACAGTGATTGCAGTGTCACTAGATAATTGTGGCTTTTTTGTTCTGTGTCTTAATTTCATTTTGAATTTCTGTAACTCTGCAGACAGATGACCTATTATCTGTCCTTTCCTTTTTACAGGTATAAAATCTCTTTGCTGAAGCCATCCACAAAGGCCCTCGCTTTGTCCTGTAAAGTGTCTATTCGGACAGATAACAGAGGCTTCCTCTCCCTGCAGTACATGATCCGGAATGAAGATGGACAGATATGTTTTGTAGAGTATTATTGCTGCCCAGATGAGGAAGTGGATGTAGCAGACGGATAGATCTGTTTTGGATCTGCATCGATTTTAGATGGCGTTTGTTCTTGAAACACATGGATCGCAGTCTCCTCTAGAAGGAATCATTGTGCACTTTCTATTTTTAAGACGACTGTAGAAAAGATCCTGAAATGTGCCCAATGTATATCCCCATAGGGCATGATGTCTGCGAATGTATATACACCTTTTCTATTTCTTTTAACACGTGGGTGACTGCACAAAAACACGGCAGAGGTTTCCTGACTTGTTGATAGTGGTGTAACATGGATTTTTACATGGAAGGGTTTAGCAAACTGCTGTTTGCTGGGATGTAAAAACACAATAAATACACTGATAACTGTAGAGGACGGTATTCAGATATAAAAGCGTATCATTCTAAAATGTTAATGACACTTTGTCTTGCACATTAAAGAAAACGTGTACTTGAACAATTTATAGTCATTGCTATATGCAAATCTGTAATTGCAGCCAGTACTGGAAACATATCGTGCAGTACACATTGGTTTCTGGGGAACAATGAAACATTGTAGAAACGTCGGTAGCATTTCAGTATGGTAGTTATATACCATTTCAAAGTGCCCATGAAACCAGCACCAAAGTAGAAAACTCCATTGCAGTTAATGAAGATTTAGACCCGCATCTTGTATGGAGAAGTATATTTTGGAAGTAAATAAAAAAAAATCTATTTTGCAAAACGAGGTTGTGGGCCTTTTTGTGAGCAGTATTAATCCATAAGACTCCGTCTGTGTCGGAAAGCACCATTCACATGGCCATGTTTACTAAGGCGTGCTGCAATGCTTCTTATGGAGCAGCAGGTCATGGTAAGTATGGCGCACTTTCTCTAGTTTCAATGTTGTACTGTGGAGACTGGCTTTGTTACAAGGCAAAAATATTTGACATCTGTAAATTTTAACGTGAACTTTTCAATAGAGTCTAAGAAAATAATGTAAATTTCGAGGCATGTTTGAGACAAAAGTAATTGTTAAAATGAGCAGATTTTAATTGCAATGTTTTATGAATAGTGTGGCTAGCAAGTGAAGAGCTATTTATTACAACACTACAGTACGTTCTGGACTGCAGTCTACTACATCATAACCGTTAAAGGCTGGGTGTTTCCTGTGAAGTCTCAGACTTCCCATTTTGGTGCCCGTCTGATCAGCTTTTGCATTCAATTACAAATTATATTGCAAAGTCCTGTTTATGCCATTGTTAAAACCACAGAAATTGTGTGGAGAAAGCACCGGCCATTTTTAGTATACCGTGCAAATCCCTAGGATTCGTTCCAGAACTATAAGACACCCAACAGCCCATTTAAGTGCAGGACATATGGTGCCCTCTAGCGCCAGATAGTGTTTATCCAATGGCACGGCTTAGTAAATATGCCCGGGCATCCACAAACCTATAGATAACATCGATGTTTGACATGGTGACAACTGCAAATTCAGTATGCTACGCAGCCACTTCCCCATTTTTCTACATCCTTTTTATGTCTCAGTAAAAAGTTAAATGATAAGACTTGTGTTCTGGTTCCTTTAAGGAAACGTATAAATTACATGCACTTTACATTTAATTGTCATTCCTTCTTTAGGAAGTTAGCAAAAATAAGACATTGGTCCTGTTTGGGGGAACACGCTGATGTCAAAGTTACATTGTAGATGAGGTTGAAAAAAAGATCTATGTCCTTCGAGTTCAACCTATGTTTAATGTAGTTGTCAGCGATACTTGTCCTGTATTTACATTAATCCATAATATAAACGTCTAAATTAATGTTGGTTGCTTAAATAATTGTGTAAAGTAGGGCCCTGCTTCTCGGCGTTTCGCTTCTCGGCAATGCGGCGGTACGCAGAAGGGGGGCGGCTGAGGTTGTCCATGCGCAGAACGAGGGAGCGGCCGAGTTCGCGCTTGCACAGAAGGGGGACAGCCGAGTCTGCGCATGCGCAGAAGGGTAGGAAAGACGGACAATCGCCGGTGGACATAGCAAATGCTATGTTACGCTTTCCGGCGGTGGCCTAGAACGGGACCCGCCGTATGAGTGGGGCCCTACTGCACACTAATAATTTGTGGGTGACTGCGGTGTGTACGCCGAATCTAATATGTTGGACGTGTGATGAAAACAAGGAAGAGAGAGACCCTCACATGTAATCTTATCTTGGATATAATCAAAAATCAGAGTACTTGTTTAGTGTCAACTGTTTGCTTTTTTTCATATATTAAGACATTGCTATAGTGAAGGGCTGCTCATCTCCAGTTTTCAAGATCCCCCAACAGGTCAGGTTTTCAAGGTATCCCTGCTTCAGTACAGGTGGCTCAATCAGTTTGAGCCACCTATGCTTAAGCAGGGATATCCTTATAACCTGACCTGCTGAGGGTTTTGAGGACAGGAGTTGAGCAGCCCTGCTGTAGTGCACCTGGGAAGTATAGGATGGTTTCCTGAAGTGCCCTCTACTATATGCTATTAGGCTGGCTTGATGGTGGTGCCATCAGACCAAGCACCGTGGTTACAGAGGCCTGCGTCTTCCCAAATGACAAATGAAATTGATTGTTGGGGGTGGGAGAGGGGGGGGGGGAGAGCGCGGGGGCCTCTATAATCATTATCATGGCGCCGCGTCATCAAATGGCATCGGGTTAACATGACACTGCGTCGTCAGAGGAGGAGATTCCGCACTGAACCAGGGAAGGGGCCCCACAAAAGCCCCTGCACTGAACCCCGCAAAGAACTAGCCGGCTCAGCGTGTGATGATACGAAAATGATGGGACCTTCAACAGTGGTTAATGTGTGATTGTGCTAGGGCCGGGTCTGCACCCTTTTAAGGAAGAAGAGCAATTTTATAAAAAAAATGTCTGTTCAAAATATTCTGAGAGCCACAACACACATGCATGAATATTACACCCCACACAAACGTGCATATACCGTACACACAGTAATAGCTATATACTGGATAAGCATTAACATACAACAAACTTCAATCAGAATTACAGTAGGGAAAGGAAAAAATATGTGGGGGGATGAAATGCACCTCACAATAATAAGTCTCTTTATTTATTTAAAAAAAAAAAATTCATTGTTTTTCTGTGCAAAATAGTTTGTCATTTCCACCCTTGGGCCAAAAAAGCAAAATAAATTAAAATATGCTTGGTCCTGTGTATTTATTTACTCCTCCCTCTGCCCCCAGTAACTCAATCCCCCAGCAAAATGCAATTCGCCAACCCCCTCTCTACCCCTCCCCCCCCCCCCACTCAATAACCCCCCTGCCTTCCTCACATATAAATAAGTAAATAAATGGAGGAAAGGAAGTTAATCACAGGAATCAAACCCTGCAGAGACTCAATTATCTGTGTGGGGGGTCCAAACCCTAAGAGCTATTTATGTGAAAAGGCAGCGTGGTTTCACTTTCTGGTGAATAATCATTACATTTGGGATATGTCTTCCCCCCATTACATACATACACTAGCCCCCCCCCCCCCCCCAATACACATACACTACCCCCACACACACACACACACCCTCCCAAAAACACATTACCCCACCAAATACGTATACACACGCACTACCCCTAAATACACGCACTACCCCTAAATACACACACACCCAATTCACACACATTACTCCCCCCAAATACACTACCCCCCCAAATACACATTCACACACTACTCCCCCCCAAACACACACACACACACACACACACACTACTGCACTGTCACACACAGCCGGACCTCACTTTTTATTACTGACAAACTTATGGCTCCTGTTCCCTTCTCAAACACACACCATTTCAGTGCACAGCAATAACATTGTTGGAAAAAAGATAAAATCAACCTTCTTTATTCAAAATACAACCAAAAGTGTGGACTTGTAGGAACAAACTAACAAACTTATCCCCACCCTGTTCCTTTACAAAAGGAGGATCGGATTTATTTTATCATGCCCCTTTCCCTTTCTGCACCTGAAGCATAAACATTCTTGGGAATCTTTAGAAAATACAATCAAAATAGCTTTTTGTTGGTGTTACATTTAGAATCTTTTGAATGCAGACACAGCATCACTGCGGTTTGTTAGCCATTTGAAAACAAAAGGATGAGATCGGGTGTCTGATGGAGTGGTTCAGTGAGTAAAGACACTGTCTGAGAAGAAAGACAGTGAGTTTGAATTAGGAATTTGGTTCATAATCCCAGTATCAGTTCCTTGTGACTGTTTGCAAATTGCTTTATCTCGCAGGCACCAAAAACATAGATTATAAAATAATCTGGGCTGTCTGTAAAAAATCCTGTGCACTATACTGTAATTGTCAAATGCTTTGATTCCCTTTAGAAGAAATGCACTTTATTTATTTATAACAACATTTATATAGTAAAACAAAGGTATGGTCACTATATGAATTATTATTCTCCAGAGTCTCCATCCCAAATCTTTGAATGCCCAGTGTTCAAATTGCAGCCGGGGGAAGAGGCGGGGATGTCCCCGAAGAAAGACCCGGAGCTGGGGATCCCAGATCTCTCCCGTTTCAGCCGCGGGCAGTCAGTGGCTGGGAAAGGTAAAAAAAACAAAGATGGCGCCGCACTGAGCGCTCGGGAGCGCGCATCGGCAGACACATACACACACACAAAGAAAGGATAGAGACAGGCTGCGAGACCTGAGGGGGACAATCCTGAGAGAAGGGCAACTTTAAGAAATTCTGCAGAGAAAAGCACGGCAGGAAAAGAGGCTGAGGTGGGAGCTGTTATTGAAGGGGAGAGTACTGTACTCTTTTTACTCGGCCCCACACGATTCGTACTCCAGAATTGATAATATATTTGTATACCCGGGTATCTTGGAGGTGTTGGTCCATTCGGATATAGGGCCTATTACATGGTCCGAACACGCCCCAGTGGCGATCCTGTTTAATCCCCCATTTATCAGGACTCAATTGTTCCATTGGAGGATGAACGACTCCCTACTGAATCACTCAGAGATTAGTACTCAAATTGGAAATTCGCTTTAAAATGATTTCTATATTAACAATGGATCTGTAGCGTCAACAGCGACTCTATGGGAAGCCCATAAGGCCACAATCAGAGGACGGGTTATCTCAATAGCATCACACAGAAAGAGAATAAAAATAGAGAAACAAAAAAAGTAACGAAAACACTTGTAAAATTAGAATATTCACATAAAAAAAACCTGTCGAGGAAAATGTATGAAGAACTTAAGAGGTTGCAACTAGAAGACCTAGAGAAGGCCCTTAAGTGGACTATTTCAAAAAAGTGATCAAGAGGTGATCACCAAAAGATTCCCATATAATTGCACTCAGCCTATTGTGGTGTGTATAACTGAACTGTAGGTGTACAGAAAGCGCATTTATAAATGCGAACACCAGAGAGGTAGGTACAACAAAATAACAACATTTTATTAAACTCATCTATCCAAAAAATAAACATATACACTCTAATAAAAGGTTAAAACCAACGTCTCTATTATTTACACAGTATCTACCAGACTCTGCAGATACATTCAAGACCCAGTGCCAAATATCCACTGATAATAATATTCTCAATGGGATGATATATATGCACAACAGTCTGGAAAGTATAATGTACCCACTCTCCCCATCTGTGTCCCAGCTCCAACTGCCAGCTTGGTCCCAGCGCGCCAAATGTATCTATTTCCTCAGGGGAAGCTCTTCCACGCGATTGGCTTTTGTGGGTCACATGTATAGCAGCCCCAGTGGCTGCTGGGTCTTGTAGTCCCTTGCGGACCTCTTTCCTATTGGGGCCGCGTGCGCTATCTCTGCTGCGCATACGCGAGTTTGTAAGGGCCGCCGCTAGCTCTAACTGCGCATGCACGACTCCCTGTAGATGCGCAATCTCTCACGCCAATCCTAACATGGCCGCCGGACTCCGAGCCGTCACTGCGCATGCGCGACTACACTGCGCATACGCGACCGCATAGAAGATGGAAGCGCCCTGCGGAGAGGGCCCACCGGAGCCCCCTGTGATCCTGTCGCCAGTCACACTCCCCTGCATCACGGGGGTAAGGGGAGTGAAAACGGAGGTCTGGGGAGCCAGAGGGGACCTGGCTACAACTATATAGCCTCTCCTTTCAGACAATTGGTGTACCGGCATTTCCCGAGACCTATGCTTTGGTGGACCTGGAGAGTTCACTCAAAAGCCCGATCGGCTGCCTTCTTTGCTATGGTCGAGCTTCGGGGCTGGGATTGGGAGACAGTCTGAGCAGGTGGTAATCGGGTTTACCTTGAAAATCTGGCAGCTGGCAAAAAAGAAGTACAGTATAGGGTCATGTCAACTCCACCTAGACTCATGCCCCTGTTCGGCAACCCAGGGTTTCTTCCGGGTTTCCAGGTCTTTGAAATCTGGAGACATAGTGGGATTCTAGAAACGGGAGATTTAATAGAAAAAGGTAAGTTTGTGTCATTTGAGGAAGTAATGAGGAAATATGGCCTATCCCTAACTCAGGTGTTCACATATATGCAGATCCGAGACATCGTTCATCAAGGTTTTTATGAGGAGGAATTCCCCAGATATACACGTTTTGAAGATTGATGTAAAACAAAAAAAAGTATCAAAAGGGTCTGATTTCTGATTTCATCCCTTTAGCAAGGTTTAACCCCCCAAAAGGATACCCCGGCCCATAAATATATGGATCAGCGGGCTCTGGACTTTAAGACTGAAATAACAAGAGAGGACTGGGAGGATATATGGGAGAATGCGGGTAAAACCTCTATATGTACAATGAAAAAGAGAATATCTATAACATTTTGCTACGCTGGTATTATACTCCTAAAAGATTAAAGCAAAGCTACAGATAGATGTTGGAGAGGATGTGGACATATAGGGGATCTATCACATATTTGGTGGTTTTGTCCAGTAATGCAGACATACTGGAAGAAAGTTCTGATCCTAATAGAAGAAGTGGCGGGATTGAGAGTCCTCTGGACCCAATTTGTATTATTCTAGCTAAGCCTATGGAAGGTGTGAACCACTTAATGTACAATAATATTATGTAGCCATGCATGTAAAATGGTCTGCAGTTGTCTCCCCTGCTGGCAGTAAACCTGGGAGGTTACAGGGATGCCAGCAGTAATCATGGAGGTTTGCCCTCACACCCTGGTGAGGTGCCCTATGTATGGATGGGAGTGGCTTCATGCTCTGAGTCCACAGTTAGTGACATCAGAACTTTGACAGTTCCTGAAGTATATAAGGCACAGCACTGCCCAAAGTTAGGTTGTTGGTTGAAGAGAGAGAGTTAACAGAAGGAGTCTGTGTTGAGACTTGGGAGATGAAGGGCCCACTAGTGCAGTAACTAGTGGCCCATTTCTACATAAAGTAGCGTCAAGCCTGACAAGGCCACACTGTGTCCAGGGACCTGGCACAGGGGTGATCTCCTTGCGGTGAGAGGGGATCCCACTCCATTGGGAGGGCGTACCTTTTCAAGGGCCAGTACGGCGAGATGTGCGGCTGAGCTGATCGCTGCAAGGGGGCAGTTTGCTACATCAACAAGATGCCCTGTTCAAAGACAACCCCACTGTGTGAGTGTGAAATTACTCTCCAGTGGAAGTCACCACCAAGAAGGAGTTCCTCATCAGACCCATCTCCCTGCGGACGCAGAGATCCTGATGAGGTGGAGGCGCTGCACATGATATAGGTAGGACTCGCACCCACTACCTCAGCTGCCTGTCTGGAGTGACAATCCCCTAATACCATCATGTGGGAGACTCAGGACTGTTACCTACAGGTGCACCACCAGACTCGACCATGTAATGGGGGCTGGTTAGACCACACGGGCCAATATGAGATTGGGTGGGTCAGGCCAGAGTGAATACCCGTTACAATTATATTATGTAATACACACATGGTTCATGTATTATAAGATGCCTGGTAATAATGTATTATTATCTGTTCCTGTAGGCCTCTGTTCTAACATTATATGGGATATATTTGACAAATCCGAAAAGTTCGTTTTTCTTCTATGGCCATACAGACAGCGTGTTAGTGTATCCCTCCCACTGTCCAGAGGAGGGCGCTCTTCACTTTGCTGCGAGCCACGCCAGGAGACCATAGAGCTGAGAGCCGCGCACCGTGCGTTGGCTACAGAGTGACGTCACTTCCGGGGGAAAGCAACATGGCTGCGCACAAGAGAAAACGTGGCTCCGCTCCCGAGCCAGCGGCTAACAGCAAGAAGGCGAAACTGCAAGCGGCCGGGAGCGGGCAGGAGAGGCCGGCGGTACAGGAGTACACTGTCCCGGCTCCTGTTTCTGGGGTATGAGCGCAGTGTCTGGGAGATGTATGAGGGGCCGGGCCCAGAAACCGGTGTGATCCGCTGTAACCTCCCACGAACCTTACCTTCATTGCGATATGTTTTAATGTAACGTTTAACTCCTTTGCTGCTATGGGTGCCTGCAATACATTACAATTGTCAATGTATTGCAGTCCCATCTGTGTGTGTGTAGGTAGGAGAAGTGTGTGTGTGTTTATCACACACGTGCCATACCCTCCAACTATACCTATTCAGTATGTGCAGCACATGTTTTGGGTCCTGTAAGACCAGTTGTACCTATTGCAAAGCATTTTTTGTGTGTGTGGTAAACTGCGTAGGTTAAGGGAATTGCTCTAAAGGAACTGTAGTGGTACCTATTTGTGTGTGCGCTGGAAGTCTGCTGTGAGTGCTGGAAGTAGGCTTGTGGAGGTGCTGTGACACCCTTCCCGCTCTCCTTTTCTATTTTCCATGGGAGCCTTTGTATGTCGACTGTTCCCAACCCTCACTCTCCCTGCACTTTTTTTTTGTTGTGTTTTTAAATTCATTTGGCGGTAATCAATGTTATCAGAATTTATAACACTTATACTGGTTGTAGTCACTTGTACCATTGTATAGGTGTTATTTATTAAACTGCATTTGCAGCTTCACTTACCTGGTCTTCGGCGACGCATCACCATGCTAACCCGGCGTCAAATGATGCCACTGGTTCATTTTATGCCGGAGCCGAGCAGGAGGGGGGTAAGAGCTGGGAGGTGAGCAGGCGGGGGTGCAGGGTCAAAAATATTGACATAATTAAATTATGATTTATCATAAGTATAAATTACCCTTCTATTTCAACAGATAAACAGAGTTACAGACACTGATGTCATTTTTCTATTCACAGGGAAAATGGAAGAACAAGGAGAGGGTGCTAATTTTTTCATCACGTGGCATCAATTTTCGCACAAGACATTTAATGCAAGACTTGAGAACATTAATGCCACACACTAAAGCAGGTAAGAGTTTGTTGGAACCACTGTCTCCATATTTTGATTGTAAGCTCTGTTGGGCAGTGACATCCTTGTGCTCATTGATAACTTCCTGTTTAATGCACGTGTGACGCTTTGTTATTTATCTTCCTGTACTGTCTTGCTAATTCTGTACAGCATTGGGTATATTAGTGGCGCTACTTTCATTAAAAACCTACATCTCAGGGCTCGCTCAGACAAGCTGCTACGGCAATTTGCTAGCGTTCGCGCCGCCGCCGCGTGCTCCTGCATCACAGCGATCTGTGCTCAAACAGCAGGAGCCAGATTGCGGCATTTGGGACGTGGCGGGGGTGTGTAACAAACACGTCACGGAGCTGGTTCACCTCTATTTGCTGAACCAGCTCGCGTCACGCGACTGTAGCCCCAAATTACAATTTGAGTTGTGCCGGCAAAATGTCGCAGCGACAATGCTACACTTTGCTGCCGGTGGATTTTTCAGTTTGAAAACTCCCACTGCGCAACCCAAATTTGCGACGGACGTGCGAGCGCATGTAACTGCGCGTACGTCACATCGCCTTCTGTCTGAGCTCAGGTTGTGAGCCTTCTGCCTTGAATTGTAGCATTAAACAGGCTACAATCTGGCTTCCGCACTACTCACTCCACAGAAACAGCCCTCGCCAAAATAACTAATGACCTCCATGCTGCAAAAGACAACAGTCATTACACTTGGCTCCTATTACTCGATCTCTCTGCATCCTTTGTTACTGTGGACCACCCTCGTCTACTTCACATTCTCCATACGCTTGGTATCCATAACACAGCTCTATCCTGGATTACCTCTTAACTCCCCCATCATACTTTCGGTGTCTCATTTGCCAACACCTCTTCATCTGTCGATCTCTCTGGGTGTACCCCAGGGCTCTGTCCTGGGACCTCTTCTCTTTTCACAATCACTCTAGGTGATTATCACATCTCTAGGGTTCAAATATCACCTTTATACTGATGAAACATATTTACCTTTCAACCCCTGACCTTACACCTGTTGTACAGATCAGTGCCCGAATGTCTTTCTGTTATCAACTTGGATGGCCGACTCAAACTTAATATGTCCAAGACGGATCTCCTCATATTTTCTCCCAAGCCTGGCCCTACTGCCTGCTCCTATATTACTTTTGACCGTACTATCATACACCCAGTATCACAAGCATGTTGCCTAGGTGTCACACTTGACTTCTCCCTCACATTTTACTCTCACTAAAACCTGTCGTTTTTACCCCAGGATACACAAAAACAAGCAGCGCGCTGGTTTAACAAAAACTAGTGAACACCAAAAATAATCAACGGAAAGTCCTATTGGAATCAATGTTGGGACGCAGTGTAAGATACAGCTAAAATAAATACTGACACGGCTGACGGGGGAGAACATTGGGTCAAGGACCCCAAGAAAGAAACCAATATTTTGTGTGTTCACACATGGCCGTGTGATTATTAATTTTAACTGTATCTTACACTGCTTCCCAACATTGAGTGATTCTGATAGGACTTTCTGTTATTTATTTATTTCTGGTGTTCACTAGTTTTTGTTAAACCGGTGCTCCCCTTGTTTTTGTGTATATTGTCTCTAAGGCTTGTTCTAGTGTGTGTGTGTGTGTGTGTGTGTGTGTGTGTGTGTGTGTGTGTGTGTGTGTGTGTGTGTGTGTGTGTGTGTGTGTGTGTGTGTGTGTGTGTGGTGTTAGACACATTGAGAATAAATTATTTATTAACATTGTACACATACATACATTACAGCGGCGGGAATGCTTAGTTTTCCGAGTATTCCCCGCTATCGCCCGGCTCCACACTCACTGCCGTGCGCGCGCGGCCCTAGCATACAATGGCTGGCTAACCACAGCCAAATATAACTGCGCGCGCACCCCCACTATATCACGGGCCTAGGATTCAAGGTTAGATCCTATTGGGTGAGCAGCAGGACTTTGACACCCCACGAGTTGTCTCAAGTGTGAAGCAACCTTGGGGGTCATCGGGAAGATAGTATTGTGTATTTATTACACACCTTTTTTATAGTGGTATCTCTCGTGAGTTGGCACCCTAGTTGTTTTTTTTCCCTCCCGTTTTTACCTCCGTAACATTGCAAAGATACGCCCTTTCTTATGTCCCTCTACGGCTAAAACTCTAAAGCAGGCCCTCATTCTCTCCCATCGCAACTATTGTAACCTTCTACTGTCAAGCTTTCCTGCCTCGCCTGCCTCTACAATCTATCTTAGGCCTCGGCCAGGGTGGCACTGAACGGGCAGGTGCGCTCACGCTGGCTGCGATAAAGCACATTGCTGCAATGTGTGTGGCCAGCATGAGCGAGCGCCTGCGCGGCGCTTAGCTGCTTGCAGAAGGAAGCAAATTTGAATCTGCTGCTCGCTAGTGCGTCACGTGAGCGGTTCACCCAATGAGTAAACCACCTCCGTGATGTCATGGCTCTCTCTGCCTGGCCGCAGCCTTAAATGCTGCTTCTGGGATCACTTTACTCTCTCATCTGTCTCGGTGTCTCTTTAGCTGAAATCACTCTCCTGACTTCCTATCAAATCCTGTATTACTTACAAAATTCTACTCTCTTTTAAGGCTTTACACTCTTCTACCTCATCTTACATCTCAGCCCTAATTTCTTGCTATACACCTGCCCAACTCTTACATTCCGCTCAAGGGTGTCTTCTCTCTACCCCTTTTGTATCTAAAACCTTCTCCCACCTAAAACCTTTCTCACTCTACCCAACACCTCTGGAATATCCTTCCCCTCAATATCTCTCCCCCTCCCTTTAAGACACATCTAAAAATTTGCCTCTTTAACAAAGCACATGTGTAGCTCCGCTGGCTGTTACTGTGCATCTCGGATGCACTGACCTTGACCCCTTGCAGACACACTTACCAGAGCACCCTCCTACTGTCTCTCTAAGTTCTCCCTAATTACCACTTAGATGGTAAGCTCTTTGGGACAGGGACTCCCTTTCCTACTGTTACTGTCGTGTCTGAAGCGCTTATTCCCATTATGTGTTATATTAAGTCACATGCTGCTGTGAAGCACTATGTACATAAATTACGCTATATAAATAAAGGTATATATATGTACTAAGGACATTCTGCGTGAAATGGATTCCGATTGATCCTCTGGTTAATATTCTGACATTATTGACCAGGATTTCAAACCCCTCGCAACCTTTGATAAGTTGCTCTGTCTGTGTCCACTTAGAAGATACTCCAACTCATTACAAAGGGACATTAAATGTATTTGTTTGCAATGCATTGCAGCCTATTGTCCATTTGACATTGTAAAGTTGAATTATTTTTTCTTAATAAAGAACTATTTATTATTATTTGAAACTTTATGGACATACAGTTGGTCATCCTGCACCACTGCTATGTTATCTAAAACGTTCTGCCTTAGCCACATGTAAAAAAGTGATGCGCTCACAAGCAGCAAGTTAATTTGAAAGTAGAAATGTTATTTTTTTGTTTTATCTTACACTGCTATCGCTGCTAATTGTCTGATTTGTTACTCAAATAATAAACAATATATAACCCATTAAATAAATCAATGCAATTGCTTCACTTTAGTCCTATTAGGCACCACACCATTAACTGTGTCCATGTTTTACTTTTTAATGTCATGTCTTTATTATTCACTCTTTACAGATACTAAAATGGATCGTAAAGATAAGCTGTTTGTGATAAACGAGGTAATTCATTGGATGACATTGTTGCTTTTTTCCTTTACATCTTCTTGCCTGCTCTTTGGAAGACTTTTACAATCACATTGTGTTCCAGAGCACCCACTGAGTCTGACAGGTTCTGCCTCTCCTATCACCCGCATTATCGCTATACTGTCAACTGCTGAAGGCAAACAGAATCTGAATAATACAGAGGAGTGACACTCATATCATTAAATATAAGCTTATATATAAAAAAAAAAAAAAAAATCTTCACATGCTTGTTGAATCAACAGAACCTGAACCATTCCACTATGCAAAGGAGACTTTGCACACAAATGTGTAGATTGTTGCCATTTACCAAGTTTCAATTCAATTGTGCTGTGTAGAAGTGATATGCTTGTTAATTATAATTTATCAGTTTTATATTTTGGCGTTTGTTCAGCTATTTCTGCTATATAGTAAGTGTGTCTTCAATGTGTGGCTTTTACAGCAACTTTTATGTAGATGGATGTAGTCTTAGGACTTTTTTTTTTTTTTTTGTATCTGGACTCTGAAGGCGTTTTACAATCCTAGCAGCCTGGTACGGATTTTGTGTGTTGTAATAAGTTTCTCCTTGTGTCCAGGTTTGTGAAATGAAAAACTGCAACAAATGCATCTATTTTGAAGCCAAGAAGAAACAGGATCTGTATATGTGGTAAGCAGATGCTAGGTGCTATCACATTATCGTTATCTTCATCCTCAAACAATCCATGTGAAAGAGGGCCTATATTTAGGTGCCTTTCAAACACTTGACTGCTTACATCTGAATTAGATAAACTTTTTTCTTTTGTAACAGTTCTGTTGGCTAGATCGGTGTATAATATCTCAGAAAATGTAAAACAAATATATATATTCACTGCGCTTCTCTGTGTAAGGAGCATGCTGCTGGTGAAAAGATTGGCCATACATATGTGAAAAAAGAGAAAGTGAATCCCTGCGCTTCTGCCATTGGGCTAACAAATGGGGAAATAAATATACATAGTGAAACCCAAGTCTGTAAGACAAAGGAGACTTTTGGTTGCATCCTTTGATCAAATAATATCAAGCCTGCTAACCAACGTCAAGGAAAGTCTCATTAGCAGGTCCCTATGCTAAATGCATATAAATGTTCTGTGAAATATACCCTGAAGGGGTTAATAAACTAAGCATAAGCTTATGTAACTTGGTGTAGTTAAAAACTGGTATATACCAGTAAAGATACTTACATGTAAGCAAGTAATGTGGAAATTGAATTTACAGGGACCTTACTGGGAGATATATACCTTGAAAGGGAGGGACTAACCTCCCACAAGCTGCTCAATAAGCAGTTACAGGTGGATTGGCTAAATACATTAATCACACCCTAATAGTGGTGCCCACTGGAAGCGTGCTGCTAGGGATTTAATTTGGCCCAACAGAAAATATAAAACAAATATACATATACGTATACACCCCCCTTCAGTGTATATTTCACAGAACATTTGTATGCATTTAGCATAGAGACCTGCTATTACCTTGACGTTGGTTAGCAGGCTTGTTATTATTTGATCAAAGGATGTAACCAAAAGTCTCCTTTGTCTAACAGACTTAGGTTTCATTATGTATATTTATTTCCCCATTTATTGTTAGCCCCATGGGAGAAGCGCAGGGATTCCCTTTCGTATATTATCTGACCTGATTGTCATAGGGGAACATCTGACCACTTGCCGTTTTTTCCTTATTCATGCAGTAAAGCCTGTCGAACAATAATACATTGTGTGATGAGTCCAATCAATGCATCACTTTACAATATTCATACATTTAAATACCCTATTAACCGGTTCACCTAAAATGTCTACAATGATATGCAGGGCGGTGTGTTACCAGAGCGCCAATGTATTATAATGTGTTGACTTTCTCCCCCTGATCCTTGTTGAATTGTTACAAGAGTTGGCTGATAATTGAAACTCTCTTTCTTTTACTTTTAGGGTATCTAATTCTCCACAGGGGCCGTCTGCAAAGTTTTTAGTTCAAAATAGTAAGTTGAAGATTGAATTGTTACTTTTTACTCATTGGAAATTAAATAAGGCAGCAAGTGTGTAAATCCACAGGTGTTTGTTACCTACAGACCAAAATGTTGCATGCAAAGAAATAGTTCTAAGGGGAGAAGGAGTGGCTCAGTGAGTAAAGGCACTGAGTTTGAAGCAGGGGGAGCCTGGTTCAATTCCT